>NW_017265148.1:1257194-1258869 GCF_001638985.1 Phycomyces blakesleeanus NRRL 1555(-)
TGAGTTGTCAAGGTATATGTCGGCCACGGGAGGTTTGATGACCGATTCCCTGATGATGGAGACGCTGAAGATGGTACCTTCAAACTCGCAGGTATTTTCAATAGAAACGTTTTTAATGGAGGCGTTGCTTGTGGGAAAGTTGTTGATGGACGCATTGCCAATGGAGGTATTAGAGATGAGTGGCTTCGTAATGTTTGCTTTGACGTTTCAATCCTTGCTGTTGGAAGTAGCTGGGATAATGGTTTTCATCTGGGGAGTATTAATGATGGAAGCTTTTGAGCTGGAGCCATTTGCAATAGGTGTGATGTTCAATCTACTGGTCATCTTCTTAAAGAAGATACAGTTCACAGTGAAAAACGAGGTATTCGAGATTGTTTATGAGTTAGTATCTCAATACTGGGAAAGATAGATACTTTGAAAGTGTTATTTATTAAAGAGAATCAAAACAGTATTGTTTATATTTATTAATTTTTTTTTGTATTCTTTATTGGTTGTTGCCGACGCGCTTGCGCGCGGCTAATAAAAAGGAGATGAATGTGACATTTAGAGATGAGAGCTTGTCTCTGGTTTGTGTGTGTGTGGGGGGGGGGAGGGGGGATAGTGAGTGATTTTTACAGGAAATCAATGGGCGGAGAACATAATGTTGAAAAAACAAAAAAAAGAAAGGAAATTAATGAATTTATGCGATGTGTGGTGTCCTCATTGCCAAATTACGGGCCACTGCACTCGACGCTTTTTCCGCAACCACGCCAGCCAAGAAGGGAGATTCGTCGAAGATGAAGTTCCAATGAGCACGCCAAATTGCGTGTGCCGTGACGGCGACAAGTACCACAAGCAGGGCAGACGTATCGGAGCGCTTCGGCAATTTACCCAAAAAAAGGATGTCGTTAGCCGCCTGCAGATTCCATTCTGGTGCATGGCGAGCCAACATGATATTGCAAACACGGGATTTTGGCGGACAGGAAAAGAAAAAGTGTATGGGGTCCTCTACGGGGGCAGAACACAGCTGACAAACAGTGGACGACACCGTAGTGGGGATGATATAGTGGAGGCGGGCATGGGTCGGAACGCAGTTTCACAATGCTTTCCACCAAACGTTCCGACAGTGGTGTGGGATGGTTTGACGCCAGAAACTCTTCCAGCAGGCAGGGGTCAAATTGGTGGTCTTCACCGGAGGAGCCATATGCCTTCGAAAAGCGCCCGTAGTAACTTGGGCTAGACTTTTGTTATCGATATGGACCATATGTAGAAACGAGGTTAGATCATGTGAGGCGGGGGAGGAGGGCAGAGATATCATGCAGTCCTGGAACCATGGATGTAGCTGCAGGTGTCTAGAATCGATAGCCTGGAAAAAGTGCTGTATCCGGTTTCGAGCCTTAAGGAGGTCATGATATGGACGTCTGAGAATCACATTGTCCTGGGATAGTTTGAAAGCATCCAAAACCTTGACACCTTTCAGCACTGGGGCCTCATCGGTGGTATCGGTGGTATGGAATATAGCACCAAGGGGAAAGTGGAGCACCAAACTAGAGGGGAAGGACATTCCGTGCGGCATGACCGCAGGCCAAATCTGTGAGCAGGCGCGATGAAGAGGGATCAATGACGATGGGCAGGAGGCAGCGGGGCCAGGGAACAGGACACCAAGGCTAGCCGAGACGGACTGGAAATTTAGAGA
>NW_017265148.1:1262390-1265459 GCF_001638985.1 Phycomyces blakesleeanus NRRL 1555(-)
TTTCTTTCGATATTTTGAAAGCATTGTTATTCTCGTCCCACGTCCAAACACCTTCTTTCTTTAACAAGCGGTATTCTTGAGTGGCTATTACAGAAATATTTGCAGAAAAAAAAGATGATAGAAGTTACAAATGTCTAAAAACATCTGTAGTTCCTAAATCGTAGTAGGCTTGGGCAAGTCTTGGAAGGATCTAGTCCGATACCATTGCCAGACACCTAATACCCGAAAGACTCGGCTTCTGTGACTAATAATTGGCACTTCTTGATACTGATCTTGAGGTTTCATTTCACTAGTGTATTTAGAATCTTTGAGATGTGTACCATATATTCTGTTTCGGTTGCGTAATAAGTCAACTCATCGTCAATGCAAATGGTAGTGAAATCCAGCTAATAAAAGATTTGCTGTATGAGGCATTGTGAAATGGCTGGGCAGTTAGTAACGCCTAATGGCATTACGAGGAATTCAAAAAGACTCTTCTCCGTGGAAAATGTAGTATTACATATGTCGCCTGGGCTCGTGGGAATCTGTCAATAGCCGTACTTGAGATCTAGTGTCAAGAAATATTTGGGATAAATCGCCCTGTCTAATAGATCATCAATATGTGGTAAGGGGAACTAGTCTTTGCGGGTCACATCATTTAGTGTTTCATAATTGATGCAGTATCTTAGAGTATTACCTGGATTTGGTACTAATATTAGCTGGGAGCTTCATGAACTATTACTTGGCCAAATAACCCCTTTTACCAACGTTATCTTCGTTTATGTGCTCAGGGCTCAGGGCTCAGTTCTCCGCTGCTGACTGTCTGTAGTCTGAGGAATGAATAGGAAGACTGCTACCAGATAGATACTAGCTGCGCACTGGTGCATTTGTGATGGTTTGTTTTGGGCTACCATTGTACAGTTCAGGGTATTTTTTTTTGCAATGCACTTGGTTTTCAGGGAAGAGTAAGAATCGTGTTAGTACTATTGCTACTGACCGAGCTTCCGTCTTTTCTCGTATCTAGAACCTTATTCACAGTGTCGAGTACCTTTCCATGCTGCTTTGGTTTTTTTTTGGTATTGAGGAACTAGTCCTGATATTTATTGTGTGTTAAGAAAGAAATACAAATGTTTTTGGAGTTTTCTGAGGGGTTTTAAGATTTAGAAATAAAAGCCCAAGGAAAGTGTATTTTAAATCCAAGTCAGAGAAGATGTGCGAAACAATGGTGTCTATTTTAGAATTAATCGAGGAGATGTGAAAAGACCGGATGTCGAAGATAAAGCTTCAGTGAGTGCACCACAGGGCCAAGGTGCTGCTGCTAATAATTTGACATGGCCGAACATGGAAGACAGGTAGTGGGTGGTCAAGGATTTCCAGAGAGAAGATTGTGGGATGAATATCAAATGTCAATGGGGACAGTCCAAATTATTATTATTTTCAGGGTAGCTTCCCATACTGTCCACTTCTGTGGGCACTGGTAGAGGACACGAGAGAGAGTGTCTACCTCAGACAAGCAAATGGGACACTTTTTAGTGACAAATATGGTCGGAGCACGGTTGTATAGGGTGTACTGACACGACAAGGAGTTGAGTATAGAACGATAGCATATGTTGCGGGAGGTGTAATGGGAGTGGAAAGCCCCAAAATGAACGCCATTGTTTAGCTTGCAAAGGGAGGAGTAAAACTAATAGCTTGTGATTTATTATCAAAGGATTAGCTAGCAGTTGCAACTCAGGGTGGTCATTGGGAGGCAATGTAGCGCGCCAAAGGAAAGGCGTGAGCTCAGTAGCTGTATTTTCTATATCCTGAAACACCCTATCTATCAGACATGACAATTTAGGCCGTTGAACTTGCGTTTGGGAGGGGATAGCTTAGAGGCTCTAATCAAACATAAATGCACCAGAAGCATTAATGCGCTTCCAACCAGAGGTGTTAGGTGCAGAAGAAGCTGTGTAGGTTACACCATCCAGCAGCTTCAGAGAAAGACAAGTGGTGCAGCTCAAAGTGAGAAGAGAAAAGTTTCATGTGATAGAGTCCATAGCACACATGAGAGTGGAAAGTGCACCATTCTTTGTCCTTAAAGATGTGATTCGCAGTTTGCAACCAACAAATGAAGGCGAGGGTCCCCAAAGGACTTGTGTGGATCGAGAAAGTGCTTTATTCAAGGGGTGACAAAGGATGCCGATGTTTAGTTGTCAAGAATCGGTTGTAGCTATTGCATAGTCAGTACTTTCGGTTGAATCTGCGAGTCCAACACGCCTAAGCCTTTTTGCAGTTTCTGAAAACATAGAAGACAGGATCGCCATAGAGAGCATATTCCGCCGGAGGAAACGGCCTAAAATGGAACAGAGTTTGTCGAAGAACCTTTTGAGGACAGTTTTTATTCGAAGAGCATGCCAAACACAGGAGAGAATCAACGTGTTCACGACAGTAGCTCGACATATGACCGAGCGTAATCACTACAGGCGCATGCTACAAGACGATTTGACTGTATTCGGAAGTGAGGTACAGAATTGATCTCTTTGTGTGACAAATGATATCAATGGAAACCCTAAGTACTTGAGAGAAGCTGGATAAGTACGATCATGTCATAAGGTAATAAGCTTTTGCCGTAGGTGTGTGCGCCACTCTGATAGTGAGGCACCGGACAAGGAAAAGGCTTGTGTCTTGTGTATGTTAATTCGTGCATTTGAAATTCTTAAGTATCCAGATGTCTGTGTAAAGTGCCAAGGTCAGAAGGTGACTTAGGAAATATGAGAGTGTCATCCGCGTAAGCCAAGTATTTGACTGGTGGTGGTGAGGGCTGGTCAGTGTGGTCGTCGGTGGATAGACCAAATCCTGGAAGAGAGCTATCGGCGGCTGGTAGGCGGAGCAAAGGTTCGAAAACAAAGTTGTACAGAACAGGGGACAGTATATCACATTTTTGAGAACTCGACTTTGTAGAATTGACGCCGACAAAAAACCGTTGACATTGATTGACATACTAGTGGATAAAAGCGATTATGGGATACAGTGCACTATCGTGTCTAGGAACCAGAATTTTTAAAGAACTAGTCTCGAATACTCGGGGTGTACACGATCATATGATAT
>NW_017265149.1:0-211879 GCF_001638985.1 Phycomyces blakesleeanus NRRL 1555(-)
ACAGTCAATTAGCATTATATATAAATCAATGATAGTCAATCTAATATATATAAGTTAATAATAGCCAATCTGATATATATGTATAAGCTGATAACAATCAATCTAATATATATATAATGAATAACAGTCAATTGATATTATATATAAATCAATGATAGCCGATCTCATATATATATAAGCTAATGTTGGTCAATCTGATATATATATAAGTAAATATCAGCTGATTAAATATATATATATAAGTTGATGACAGCTGACCTAATATATATAAGCTAATTGTGACTAATCTGATATATATATAAACTTATAAAAGCTGATATACTATAGGTATATGAGCAATTGATAATCAATTTGATATATTTATAAGTTGATAACAGCCAATCAGATATATATATATAATCTAATTATAGCTAATATAGTATATATCTAAGCTAACAATAATTAATTCAATATATATACAAGCTGATAATGATCAATATGATATACATATAAATTGATTATGACTCATACATTATATATATATAAGTGCATGATAGATGATCCAATATATATATAGATTGATCATAATTAAGCTGCTATATATATAACTGAACAATAAACAAATAATTTATATACAAACTTATAATATCAAATTTACTAATTCTATAAATTAATAACATCTTATCTATTACTGATATTACCCAATAATATTTAGTCTATTATATCATATATATTTACACTTATCAATATCCAACTCATATCTAATCATCTTATAAAATATAAGTTAAATACTCTAATCATATTTAATCTTTAATTATTTATATATCAACAACTCTTTTATAATCTTTATATAGATATAATAAGTTTTGTAATACGTGGACTATTATAAAGTGTATTAACACCTGCATGTTATGTTTCGTCTTAGCTTAATGGTTATGATGTGGCGATTCTAATCTTGATGTCTCCTGTTCGAATCTATCTAAAGTTATTTTTATTGCTTTGAATTTTTATTTTGCATTATTTATTTGTCATTTCTGATCTGGGTTTGTCTTTCTTGTACTATAACAAAGTCAAAAGGTAAAACCCACTGGGGATCAAGTAGTATATGTAAAATCAAAGAGACAATAACAGATACTTTCCATTGATATGAATTGAATTATTGTATATAGTTTTTTAAGCTAATACTGCGCATTATCTACAGTAACTATTATATTATATTTAAATAAAATAAGAGTCATTATATTGCAGTTAATGCTCAGGTAGATGTTACTGCGCATAAAGGGGTGCTACAGTTAACCATCTGCAGATTTTATGAATTCATCAAAATAATATGTGACATTTTTTTTCTATAACAAAATAACAGTTTAATACTACTGTTATGAGTTTTTTTTTTACTTATTTGTCTATTAAATTACATAAATAGAAAGCAATGAGTTTTTTTATATATAATAGAAATGATTGAGATATTCTGATATGGTAGGGCTGTTTAAATAAAAGCATCAATAGTTTGAATCTCAAGATATATAAATTAAGGGCAGTAGATATCATAGTTTTATAGTATTCTTTTATCAAAGTGTAGCTAATGTAAAAATAATTTAAAATAAACTAATTAAATGAAGTACAAAATGAATATTTATTTATTGAAAGTTATAGATCTGTAAACTTTTTATTTTTTAATATTTGTTTTTTATGTTTTAAATCTTTAATCTTTTAAACTTGTGTTTTTTATTAACATATTTTTTTTAATTTTTATTTTTTATATTTTGTTTTTAATTTTTTTATTTCTTTTTTTGTTTTTTTTATTTTTTATTTTTCAATTTTTTTTGTTTTCTTTTTATGTTTTTATTATATTTACAAAGAATTAGCCGTCCAAAAAATTATGAATAAACGTGTTAATTTTTTTCTAAATAAATTCTTTTGTTTTTTCTAATATATATATATAGATAGTGATGATATTCTGCTTGAGCAGCAATATTCGATTTATTTTAATTATCTATCAACCTGCCCACTATATCAAATCCCGGCGGCCATCTAATCGTAGCATGATTCAAACTCCGAAAAAATTCTAAAGACCGGCAATGCGCCTCTTATGCCACTTTTCGGTTACTCCTTTTTATTAGCTATCGATAGAGCCAAGAAGCATACAAATACAATCAGTAGAAGTCGAGAAAAGTAGAATTACATGAATTTTATTTTTTGAATAAATATTGATTTCTCAAAAAAAATAAAAAAAATAATAATATTATAAATGCCGACTGAAACCGATATTTTTTTATTTATTTTTTTATTTTTTGGTATCTTGCCTACCCTTTAAGCAATGCCAAACCCAAACATTGTTCAAAAAATTTCAATTATAAGAAGTATGTATATATATATATTTGCTATTCTTTAGAATTCCTAATAAGAGATCAAATGTTTCTAATAAAAAAATACAATTTTTATTAAAGTCATTGGTGCAATGATTCCTATTGTGGAATGAGACGGGTTTTTTTTTGCAGAAAAAATAAATAAAAAATATTTTTATTTATTTATGTTTTATTTTACAGTGCGTGTGCCTCTCTTTTAACAATTTTCGTTTTATCTTCACCTAGTGATTTAAAGATGACATGACAAGAACAGTCAAGATTACTAAATTTACACATACAGACATAAACATATAAATGTCATATTTTTGAAAAGAGTGATCGTACACCAAAAGAATAGGCCGGTTTTGACGTCTGTTAGCCAGAAAACAATCAGCGGCACACACTCTTATATGATGGAGCCGCATTATTATAATCGTTTTATCTTATATACTTGTTAGGCTGCATGTACTGTATATTAGTCGATATTAATCCTTAGATATATATCTATATATCTACAATACAATCAAGGGTGATAAGTACAGTCGACGTATTTTCTTTCTTTTAATATTATGATAACCAAATAACTGTAGAAAATATCTATGATGACATATTTATATCAAGCTGTTTTACCAGGGATAGTACCGTATATTTAAGAAACAAAAATTGAAAGAGAAGTGTAGAGTAGTAAAAATATCTATCACTATAAACAGCAGAAGTCTGATAAGATTGTACATACTGTGAAATCAGTGGATATTTAGTTTATTCTTGTATCACTTGTGACGAAAACAGCAGCAACAACAAACAACATTGTGAGCTACAGTAATTAAACTATGCTTTTCTCTTTTTCTTCTTATACACGTGTATATATTTAGTCAAGACCGTAATGATTCTCAAAAAAATACTCAAAACCGAGATGCTGTGATGTTATGTCGAAGGTGACAATCAGCGACCTTATTTATGAAGCCAACATTATAGAGACCACAACGAAGACCAAATATCTAGTTGTTTTAACGTATTCTACTACTCTCACTCGCTTGTAGTTAACTTGTTACGTTAAACGATATAAAAACTGCAAAGGTCATCAACCGTCTCTCTTTTTTTTTGTTAATTTTTTAGTTGAATCTTGCTCTTTTGGCTTCCTTAACTCTGGAATATATATTCTGCTAGATAGTAAAATACAAGTCATTTTTTAACATTTTTGGATTTAGAATAAGAAGAAAGAAAAGAAGCAAAGAAATGGAGCTGCCCGAATTACACAGTATTATACTTGTACTTTGATATATTGGTGACATATGCATTTGGGTTGACAATACGGTAAAAAAGAAAAACCAATCATTAAATATTTACCGGATCATAGTATTTAAAGGGAACATCTTTTTGGATGTAGCAATGTAAATTAATACCAAGTTGTATATGTCTTACTTTGATGTAGTTCAAGCATATGCGACAATTTTTTTTCACGTATATATTAAAGCAATAATGCTAATACACTCGGCCACATAGATAGAGATAATGGTAGGTACCAGGGGTTGTGGTGGTCAGTAATCTAGCTCAGGTACTACTTCGTTGCTGCTACATGTTTTTAGATACCAGTTTGCGTTAATAATCCAACCATATTCATTTAACAATAAAATAAAGACATAACGCAAAATAATTTTAATTCAATATGCTTTAAAACCGCAGTAGATGAAATGTTTGTAGCAATCGTTTTTTGATAATGATAACAATAATTAATGATTCAGTATAATTAAAATATGCATTCCTGTCATCTCAAAACACACACACTATGTACTCTCACTGCAATAGATGTAATAATAGCTGGTAAAGTATTTCTAGAATAGTGAGACACATTATCCATCATCATAACAAAAGAATTAAATTTGAAACCGTTGAGATATTTAAGAATATTATAATGTATTCTGTGTAAAAAGCATTTATATATATGCGTGTTATTTTGAATAAAATACAGGTCCAAAGAAAAGCATGGGAATTTGTACTGAACGTAAGAACATTTAATTTTGGTTTTTTAAAAAGAATCGGAATAAAACCAATAAAACATTGTATTTCCTATTTGTAACAGTTTTTACCTCTCAATCCAATCCAGTGAAAGCAATGGACGGTCAGGCTAACTCACCTTTTAAAGACTTCACTCCAATGCTTGACAATAGTTTAGTTGAAATGATTTCAGTGGAGATGACTTGGACACCATGCTTGACTATGATAACAATGGCAGTGATAAATACATTGATAAACACGGGATTTTTGAGATCAAAGTTAAAGAGCTTAACAATGAAGGTCAGTTTTCGATCCAAATAATAAGAGAAATGCTAGTAACTAGTTTCTTTTTTTGTCATTTTTTTAATAAACCCATTTTCTGTTTCTGATATACACCAAACAATCCAGTCTACTCGTACATTTCAATCTTTACTATCATGTTTGCTCCACGCTGTGTTGTTAACGAGGGTCAGATTGTATTGATTGGATTTATCTATCATGTCTTGAAAACGTATAGTCGCCATTTCTAGCCTCCAGCAAGACTTTCTGGATTCCAAAAAATGCCACCTTTTTTCTTAGCCATCGCAAAGGGGATACAAAGATTTGTGGTATCCCAGGACTGCCATATAGTCACAACCTATCAATAAATAGTATCAGTCGTTTCTCAATGCGTCTCTTCAATGATTGGCACGCAAGCTGCTTGAATTTGTAAATTCAGGAAGACTTCTTACACTCTAGCACCTCAGTCAATAAACGTGAATTAATTTACCAGTCCAATACAAATGCATTGAATGTTTTCTTCATTCATCCTGATCTTGAGGTCAAGATTTGTCAATGGAACAAGGAGCTGAATATAATTAATATGATGTGCGACGAATATAACGGCCTGATGTGAAATAAGTCGAAGAGCATGGTTGCTCCATCATTTTGTTTATGAACTTCGTTATTTGATATTAGCAGTGAATATCGTCTCGTTTAAACCCTCTGGTGGTATTACATATCTCTTCGGTGCTACATACCTGGCAAACAACAACTTGTCCTACAGCAAGAGGCTAAACCCCAAAAATCTCATTCTTGCTGGTTTGATAGCTCGACCAAAAAAGCCTAAATCCAGCGCAATTAACAGTCATAGCAACCCTTTTGCTGATGGCTTGTAGCAAATGTACATGATAATACAAGTCCAAGCATCCCCTTTTTAGTCTGTAAGGTAATATCAATGTCGATTTATGTGAGTACATTTATTCGCAGTCGTATCTCTCTAAAGTGGCGTTAAAAGTAGGCTTGGATACTAAAGAGTGAGAAATTGCTAGTGCACCCTCAAAAAGCCATTATACAGAGGTTATAAATGTTGCTTGACAGTTGGAGTTGCATCACCTTGGATACTTTAAATAAGTGCGTGCACCAACATTGACTTCGTACATGATTTCTTCTGTAAAAAGACTAAGACAATGGTTGAAAATTTAGCAAAAAATGGCGATATTAGCAGCAGAAAAAATGGTATCGTGTAGTGTGTATACTGCCATGGTAAGTAAAAGTAGAAAAGGGTTTCCGTCCTTTTAAAACCTGCCTTAACTCCACTGAAGATTTGGATCAACTTTGTGGATATGTGTAAAAACCCTGTAAAGTCTGTTATATCATATCAAGACCTCAAAAATACCAGTATCAGCCTAGATACTTTTTGTCAGCAGTGCAAGCATCTTTACCCTCCTATTAATCTCACTTGTAACATTCATTTACATCCCCATCTGCGCGGGACCATTCGTAATTTTGAACCATCGTAAAAAATGATCTTCGGGTGTAAAGCATACAATGGGTTGTTAAAGAATGCAGGCACAAACATAGAGGGTGACTTGGAAGATATATATATATATACGTACTTTTGTTAAATACGCCTACAAAAATAGTTTGGTTAATGCTGTTCCCCGGTTCTCATGTCAAGTACATCTCCTTCTTCTATTGTCAAAGTCAATAACACCTCCATAATCACTCATCACCCGTTTAGGTTGCAAATATTCATTCAAGCTTTTTCGGACACACGAATCATAATTAAAGGTAATGAATCTATCCCCCTTCCTACTTTTCCTCTCCATGCCAGAAGGTTATCCGTAATAGATAATGGCGACTATCCCCAGTTCCTTGAATACTACAAAATCGCTTACCAATTTATAAATCTAGCCATTTACCAGCACGCCTCCTTTACACACTTCTTTGTGCAAAAACCCATCACAAATCTGATGTTTATCACTTTTCCTGTAAAAATAATAATATTATGATAAAAATTGTTCTGTTAGTGGTGTATCTCTTGCGCAAGTTATATTTATTTGCAAAAATTGCGGCACCAAGCTTGTTTATGATGTTTAAATCTTATAAGTTTTTGCACACTCCTTCACACTTCCACCCTCGCACATTCTCAACTTAACTCACATAATTCATCAAGATCAACAATTATTTTCATTTATCAAATAGTCTTTGTACAGCTAATGATAGATTGCAGTAGATTGGCAGTGTCGACCTTTGCTTTCCTAAATATTCTCTAGATGACTGTCACATCAACGTACCTGTGCATCGCATATTAAAGATTGGCAGAGTAAAACACACAAGTAGAAATATTAGAGAAATACTGGTGATTTAGTTGTAAAAAAAGCATTATGTTTTAATTGTACATAAGAATAACGTTTTGACTTGGGGACTTTTTTCGTAAAAAAATAAAAAGAAAAAAAAAATAGTTGTTTCTTACATGTGTATTTGCTGGTATTGTGTACGCGGAAAGCTAGATATAAATAAAAAGAGAGGAGTAGCAATTTTATTTGGTTATGCCTAAGAGCATACTGATGAAAACCCGAGTTTAAGTCATCCAGGACTGTTTGTTGGACACATTACTAAAAATCCTAGCGATCAATTGGTGAACGTTTGCCCTCCCGCTTTTGTTAGCATACGAGTCAACGAGTATGAGAAGGAGGAGGATGTTGAGTTGAAATTCGTGCGTTAATGTTCCACTCAATATAAGTATACAGCAACACATTATTAGTAATAAAACCAATTTACCTCATTGCTTGCCCAATTTGAGTGGGCAATCCGGATGACACCTTTTTTACCATGGCCATAAAATTCTGTGGCAGATTCTCCATCATAATTTCTTAGGTCTAGAATTGTGATGGCGCAGTCCTTTTTGATATTTTAAACTGATGTCATCTTGACTGCCAAGGTGTGCAAGTGAGCGCAGAGAGCAGCTCTAGTAATACGTTTTTCTTTATTAATCTTTATTTTTCAACAGCAAGCTATAACATTCTTTTTCTTTTGTATTATATATGTTAAAGTAATATTTACTTCAAGTGAACGGCCTGCCTTTCTTGAAAGACTTCTCATTAATGCTCTCTCAGCAGGAGACATTCTCCTCTGACGGTACCACCTGATAAAGTTCTTGGGCAACATTTTTTTCAAGCCACACTGTCTAAACTTATTATTGTCGAACATGATCTCCAAGTGGAGACAGATTTAAGGCAACACTCATATTACACCTCAGTTTATTGTTTACCATTATATCAGCTGGTAATATTGACCCAGGCTTTGTCTTCCACGTTAGGTTGCGCATGCATGACTAGTACAAATAAATAGGATAATTAATCGATAAAATATCACACAATTTTGCACTCACATAAATACCGCGATATGTTTGCTAGTTAAGCTAAGCTTGGATACGGACAATGTAAACGGTAATCAAAAGTGCAGCACTAATAGGAGCGATGCAATGGAGATCTAGCTGAACTATTTATTACACTGATGATTCCATATTTGACGGTGATAAGGACATGAATTACACCATCCTTGACGGTGAGTGTCTCGTTGACAGAAACGATATGTCCTTGCGCTGTCGCCAAATTCTCATCCATGACTGTTATATGGTATTGTATATTGGAAAATATTCCCAACAGCCACTACTTGCTAACCCTAGTAGGACGAGAAGAAATTGCACACCCTTGAATAGTCATTAATTACAAAATATAATAGAAGGTACATTTTAATTGTTGATGTTGGCTTACAGTCGAATTGAATTGAATTATTTTAAATTCACAAGCAAAAAAATATTTAGATTGAAATCTGCGAAAGAGAAAGATTCTGCGAGTCCGTATGTGCAGTTTTTATCAAAAAAGTTAGAGTAAAAGCGAAATCAGACCAATCAATTATATATACAAAAGATGTATAAAATCTCGTTACTACATATATCTTTATTAATATTTCTTGGAAATACTGGAATTCAAATTGATTTTGACACTGTGTTTTGGCTCAATTCATCACATCATTCTCATCCTGAAAAATGTAACTATTTATTTATATAGTTTTAGGTCAAAAGCTCTCTACAAATAAGGACAGCCATCAACTAAGTGATAAGACTTTATGTTCCTTTATTATTTATTTAATTTAACTAGATTTACAGCGATTGTTAGCAGACACCATCTTGCTTCACCATCTTATTTATTTATATTTTTAATTTTACCTTTGATATGTAAAATTAATTATTTTGTCTCTCACTTCACCTAAATTAATTCTTTCTTAATCTTTTTCATAATCCAAATAATGATACCATCTAACATGCTTAGCAACGCTGACTTTATTTTATTTGTTGCAACCATTAATATCTGATCGTTCGAGTTCAAGTATAAATTTGTGCACACAAAAGTACAGCACATATAAGGTTTTATGAAATCTTAAAGAGTACTGATCGCATCCAAGTAAAAATCACAGCTTTTTGTTATGTTTCGTTTTGTATAAAAGATCATTTCAAAATATATAAAAAATTGTCCTAGTAAGAAGTATATATAGTTAAAGCTATATAATGATAGTATTATTAAAACAGAAACACAGAAGCAATATATTATCTTATATAAAGTTAAAAACTGTCGACTATTAGCAATCTAATAACGATGTAAAGTCAATATAAATAAATATTAACATGTTACTGGCCGAAGATCTTAAAGTTGTTTTGTTTTGTGCTGCTTATAACTGATTGTTTTCCCCGCTTCTTAACAATAGTCAGTATATATTTCGATCGCTGCGTCTAAGCATAATAGACACCTATTACTACAATATTCTGTCATAAACATCACTCTTCAAATGTACAAGCAGTGCTTGCCAAATCTACAGAAAGAAAACCCCTTCCCACCATCAGATACCAATTACACACGTAACTCTCATTAACTCAATAATAAGCGATTATTTACATATCGCAAATACCCATTTAAAAAATAGACTACTATAAACCACTCTTAAAATATTTTGATGGAAAAATAGAAATATACTAACATTATACCACCATCTAGACTGTAAATTTTTATTTTATTTTATTAAATTGAATAGTCGCCCCGCAAACCACCCCAAGTTTTCCTTATTATTAAGTATATGTACTATATTCCGCTCTTCATAATACAAACTATATGATCCAGCGTAGATATTACAAAGCACATATAATGAATTACAAGAAAAGAGTGGGGTTTTGTATTCTTTAATATTATTATCTAAGAAAAAGGAAACCAAAAGTACTTTTCATAAGAAAAGTTGGATTGTCAACGAGAAAACACTGGTTGCAATACCTTTAAAGAATTTTATTATCATGCGCTTCATACCTACCAATTTGTATTTTATTGAGTTGGAAAAAAATGTGTTAAAATTTGCATAAAGAGGTCGAGTAATATAGTTGGATAATACAAGGAGAACTAGGAAGCTAACTTATATAGCTTATTTTATCACAATATAATAAGTCTAGTGAACATGCAATAGCAGCCAAGATATATAAGCGTTTATTAATATATCTCTCAAGAGAAAGTGACAATAGGTACTTTCCCTGCTTTCAATTAGCCTAACTCATAGTTAATTTGTGATCAGAATATATAATAGCTACAATTACATATTAGCATGATAGTTCAATACCTAATACGATTATTTACTCTGTCATATTATTACAAATTTCAGAAAGAAACCTTATAGAAAATATTCTACAAAAATTAGTACAATATTTCCAAGCAATTAAAGCAGCACAAAAAAAAAGAATAACAGAGAAAAGATACATTTCCGGTATAAAGAATAAAAAAGTATGTTAGTCGATGAATAAAATATCAATTTTTAGTAAGCAAATATATGTAAATAGCGTTAAAGAGCAAGGGTTTGAAACGGAAAAAATACCGAAATACATCCCTAGACACATGTCTTTTTCCCGTATTAATAAATCATCATCTCACTCATTCTGAATCAATATTTATTCAAGTCACATATACTAATATGTATTATTGTGTGGATGAGGAAAAGACTGCGATAACAGTAGAATGATGAACGGCTATTGATTTAGAAACTGTATAATAGACTCACTTATTTGACAGTATTGTCAGGTAGTTAAATAAGATACAGTTTATTATTCTGCAGTAAAACGTTCTCTCTTTCTGCCAATTATCGCAGGCATTTTCTTACTTGCAAGTAATAAAGGGTTGAAATGAACGGGTATGATATCTGACTATTGTATTTCCCGAATCTACCTAAAGCCAGATCAGATATGAATATAGAAGGACATTCATTTAACTTGTTACTTTTGGTAAATCAATGAACCTATCCTCAAAAAAGACTAAAAAAGTCCTCAATATTCTCCCCATCTTTCACCACCCTCAAACACCAAATTTAATATACTACCTTTTTAGATAACTTTCTTCATATCCACATCAGCATTAGTATCGTTGGTATTCATAAGCTTGGTGTAAACCTCGATATATTCCCGGGCTTCATTGTAGACCATTGCGATAATTTTTGGAAATCCAGAAGCAGAAGAGGTATTACATAGACGTGAGAGAAGGTTTTTCTCGAATAGACTTAAAGGAACAGCTATGATTAAGAACGAATAACACGTTTAGATACACCCCAATGACGGTAAGTACAATTGCGTTTACAATTGAGCCCGTTATTCAAATCAAAGATGTATCCCCAACTCTCCTACCATCTCTTGTTCTGGCGCCTTCTGTTTAGCAAAGTAAGATCGGAAGGTCAAGAAATGGCGAACACAGCAGGAGTGATTATCTATTTTATATTTATTGGAATACATATTCTATTCTGAAAAATTATTTTGATCTAAATCCACCCACAGTCCACGCTCTCGTAAATCCTCTGAACACCAACAAGCTGGATACTTTTGATTTCAATTCGATCCCCCTTTTCTTCTAACTGTTCTCCAAACTGTCTCATAAAGGAATTAAGAGGTTATGCGTTCATCATTTGAAGATGTGGTATCCTTAAACTGATATGTCTCACTGTCTCAAAACATCCTTGACTTTAGCACCATATGATTGACAACCAAGATGTCTGCGAAATATGCCTTGTGTTTGCTACTTTGGCAAAAATGAAAACTCCAAGTTCATCTCTTGTAAAGACTTTTGGAGAGGGATATTTCATGTTTCTTCGATTTCTTAAATAAATATTCGCCTGTCTAGTAATCATCGCATGCAAATTCGACCTTAAAAATCTTGCAGGAAATATATCTTTTGATCCTTTTCGCGGATGTGGCTTTCACGTCCCTCAAGTCACAGACCTGCCTTTTTATCATGGATTAGAGAGTGTACTTGCCCCATGTCGCCATAATGGGTTGGGGCTGGTCGACGGGCAAGCAATGAGGCCCCTTAATCTCTTCATTTACGCCCGTAAAGTCTGACATACTTTGTGTTTACAATTTATGGTGATATACCGCAACATCTGGTCTCTCGCATCCATCAAAATCGATGCCTTGATCATTTTTGTGGGCGTATTCCCTGGATCTCCATGAACTTCCATGCTGTAGTTATTACTGGGTTTTCTTTTTGTGCCTAGGCACAAGGAAAAAAGGGTTCCATCAACATATTTGTTGATCTCAATTATGGTTTGTCTTTAAAGCTTTTTGGGCATGGAGACAAAGTAATGATTTTTGCCTTCCATTCTTCGGCGTTTACAATTTAAGGACGCTTGACATTGATTTATATGCTGGTGTTTAGATAGTTGTTCCAAACAGGATACACTCCTTTGCACAAGCACAAAAACCCTGCCCTCGGTCCTTTTAAACAGGATCTATACAAACTCTGCTGCTCTTTCTGATGCTTCAATTTTTCTTAGAGCTATTCGAAAGTCGATTATAAATACTCATTTACAAAGATCTACTTTCTGGCTTTGAAGGAGGAGGGTTTTCTCAGCTCATTGCTTGAACTCAATGGAGTGACTTAATTTTTCACAGTGAGATATATATATATATATATGCCAGCAATAATATCAAAGGTTAATGCAACTCTACATAATGTAGTTCTCTTATCCTTATTTTGATATATTGCAGTATAGTCGATTAAAATTTGCCTCGAAAATGACAATATTATAGTATATTTTATTGTATTATATAAAAAAAACTTAACTTACCCTATGTATATAAATGACAATTTTTGGGAAATTAAAATTTGAACATTTTTGTTTTCCTTGAATAGACTAATTGGTATATATAATGTTGCACTTGTTAACACGGTTTTTATTCGCAGGTATCAATACTACTTTAGACAAACTATTCTATATGTACACTGGAGTATAACATATATACACAATCAACTTATTCTATCGAGTGCTCTTTCTTGTTTTTCGACTTTTATCTTTTAGCAAAAAACTTATTAGTTGACCGAGCTAGTTAAGCTTTGTATAAATTGTATAAAGATATTTAGAGGTGTGTTTGGTATGATGTGGTATCAAGAGAAAGTAAAGGATAAAGAGGCAGAGATAGAGAGGCTTGACAGATTATATTATAAGCTTAGCCCCCTCAGTCAAGCAACTGTTACACAGTTGTTATACACGTGAGGGCAGTGAAATTTGGATCTCCGGATAACTATAATACGCGAATAAACTGGTCAACTGCTCTTCTCCGTGTTTATCCCATCTCTGTATACTTTTCACAATGAGCCCTTCTGTAAGTCGTGTCATCCGATTTATAATAAACTTCAGTAGTAGCAACAAGTTTTCTCAACAACAGTTTGTTCTCTTTATTCCAGAATCAGCCTACACAAGAACAACTTGATGGTAAGATGACATATTTTCTCTTTTAAGTCATGCCAACACCATCTACACTTTAGAATGGAAGGAGGCTTTTTCCCTGTATGACAAAAAGGGAAATAGCACCGTGTCCTCTTCAAATCTCGGCGATTTGCTTAGAGGTCTCGGCCAGAACCCCACACAGGCCGAAGTACGTGAGCTGGTTAAGTCGGTTGGTGGATCCGACAAGCAAGGTGAGAACAAAACAAAAAGCTCTAGCAACAGATATACATGATTTATTGAATTTACTTCTTCTATAGAGGTTGATATCGACTTTGGTACATTCTTGACCATTCTTACCCGACCAGATGGTTTCCGACCTGCTGGATCATCCCAGGAATTTATCCAGGGTTTCCAGGTGTTTGATAAGGAAGGCGATGGTTATATCTCGGCTGGTGAACTCCGTTACGGTAAGATATATATATATATATATATATAGCTATAGTTATATGAGAGAAAGACAGTGAAAAAAGAAAGAGAAAAAAGGAGAGAGGTTTGTCTTCCTGTATAGTATTGTATTAACCAAAAAAATATGTTTATTAAAAGTCTTGACAAACCTTGGCGAGAAGTTGACAGACGAGGAGGTTGATGAACTCCTTAAGGAGGTAGAAGTCGGCAAGGATGGTCGTATTAACTACGTTGGTAAGTTACGGCAGAGAATATAATTTATGGGATCGAGGCACTGACTGTTTTTCTTTCTTTCTTTCTATTTTATTTTGATTCTACATATATAGACTTTGTTACTATTGTTCTTTCCAACTAAACTAGTTAGAACACTTTGCACACTTGCTCTGAAGTAGAGCCAAATTCATACCAAATATATATCTGACGGTTATACTTTAGTTATTGTTTTTTTTATGTTTATGTGTGTTTGTGTGCTTTATTTTTATGTTAATTTCCGTTGTTGGTGTTTACTTTATTTTGACCTTTCTAACTTTGTATGGGTATGGGTATGGGTATGGGCGTGTGTGTATGTGTGTGTGTAGTATGAGTGCCTAATATACACTGTATTATTTACTACGGCTACCAATATCAAAGTTAGTACAAGATTTATCTTATGATCGTATCACAGGTATTATACTCATTAATACACATACACGCCCGTACGCGCACATTATTTAAAGCTTCGTGATTTGCCATTCATGAATTTTATAACGTGAATACACACAAGTCTAATTAAAACATTTAAATAATTTAGTTGATGTGATTTCTCATTATCTAATTCTACAGGCTGTAAATAAATCATACTTTGGAATATCGGTCCAAACATATATACAGAAAAGAATATCAAAGTCTGCTAGTTACACCTTAAAGGGTATGTACATCAAGTTACGTCACTTGATTTAATCATTTTTGTCTAATATACGTTGCTTCCGATTCATGTTCTACTAAAAAGCAGCTCTGAATTATGCAGTACTATTGTCACTTGTGCAATTCTCAGACTCTTGTTACAAGAAGACCGGAATTAGAATGCGTAGTGTGTCATTCACGCTTTATAGAAGAGGTATATAATTGACCTGGTACCTTATTTTACCAGCCAAAAAAAAAAGACAAGCCAAAAAAGAAAAGAATGAACATTTTTTTGTGCTTTCTAACAGTTATAATCAGTTAGATTCTGATTCTGAGCAAGACAGCAGAACTTGGCAATCTACGGAAACCGATTCAGATTCTGACGGCGGGACTGATTCAGAATGTAGTGAACTCACCGAACAGTGGAATACTACTTTTGCTACATTATCAAATCAAGCCGAAACAGAGATAGCAAATCAATCTGATAGTGAGGAACTTTGGGAAACTGAAAGTAGCGAGGAATCTCAAAGCGTATCAGAAGAAGAGGATGAAGATGAAGAACGGCTAGCTGAAGATGGTTCTGAACTAAGACAGGCTCAAGTGAGATTACTCCTCGATTCTCATCGTACAGGTGCGGATTTACTGGTGCCTTATGACAGTTTCACAAGTGATGATGAAAATGACGATGATTCTGACGATGATGATTCTGATGATGAAATATCATCAGAAGTAGAACGTGCTTTCCAGAGTGCGGTTGTGTCAGAAATGGAGGTCGATCACAGATACATAGACAGCGTCACAAGCAGCGACAGATCCACGGATACCGACAGCGAATCATCGGAGTTTTCTGATGAAGAAGACGAAGAAGACGAAGAAGACGATGACAGTCAAGAGTACAGCGAATCTTGTTCTCTGGGATACTTGAGCTCAAATTCAGGCGCAGAAACAGAAGCATACACTGATGTATATGTCGAAGTAGAATCAGATTCGGAAGAGTCTGTGCGCTCCTATCCAATCGAATGGAGTCTTGAACGAGAAGAAAGCAACAACCGGATAATTCGACTTCATAGATTGTTTCGTTGGTATGACTCCGAACTAGCAGCAATTTCCTTGAGGGGTGGAAATGATGTGTATGATCGTATAAGGAGCTTTAGACAGCCTCTGCCTCGATTGTCATTGATGGCGGAAGACAGAACCTATATTCCCGGTGCTTCTGAGCTAGTGATGGTCGAGGAAGAGGTCTTACAACATTATCCCAGGGTAAATGATCACCTGCTTACGATGGATGAGGTTATTCGGTAAGTTACTATTTTTTATTGTTGTGGCATGTCTTGGAAATACTCAATTTCATACGGATAGATCGATAGATGAAGTTTTTGCGGATGGATTCAATACAGACGATTTATCGTCATAGTAAGTAAATTAAAGTGTAATAGTACAAACAACTATGGATATCCTTTGTCTAACACAAAAAATATCAATTCTTTGTGAATCCTTTACTGCTCATATTAGCCCAAGGCCCGTTCCTGCTTCTCGTAAAGCAATTGAACAATTGAAAAAACGAAAGCTATTATCAGGTGATCCAGGTAAAACAATATATATATATATATATATATATATATATAATGCTGAAAAATAGAATATCTTTATATATATATATATATATATTTACTATTGTTAGACGCAAATATCGATTGTGCAATTTGTCAAGACGTATTCGGGTTTGTACTTGAGATAACACAGATGCCATGTCAACATGAGTACCATGATGAATGTATCTACCAATGGCTATTGATAAATGGTAGCTGTCCAATATGGTGAGAGACTTGATGAAACCCGGACTTGAATGTAGTGACTCAATATAAATTCTTATAAACAATTATTTATAGTCGATTTCCGGTTAACTCGGAGTATAATGAGATAGATTCAGCGGAGGAAGCAGCAGAAGTATTAGAAGAAACACACGAGTCCAGGGATACTGTTCAACCAAGTGCGCAAGTTATAGAAATGATGTCAGTAGATGATATAGACGAGCTCGAGGAAGGTGTTTATCGTATAGCTCAAAGTTCGTCAACCACAACCCCTGCTCTTTTTCGGTTTGGACAGCCCCAAGTTTCGCTTCCTTACGTCGGCCCAGGTGTGAGTTATCCAGGAACGTGGGAATCTTATGAAGAGTATACAAGTAGAATGTTTGATGTGGATTGAATGGAAGCCTGAATAGGTCTCAAACTTATAGAATTTATATTCATGAAACCAAGCATTACTTGTTTGTCATCCAATACTTTTGTTTACACGAAAGCTCCTGTAAATAGTCTGCATATACTATAGCATTAATAATAAGAAAATAAGAGTATATCCCACCCCGATTGTGTAATATGAAAGAAATCTCATTACGTTGAAAATATCTTATAATCCATAACAATTTAAATATATGACCATAGATAGTAAACACACACAAAGACATATATATATATATATTTACATTTACATATATACATTTAATGATATATATATATATATATGTATATGTATCTATGCATACAAGGTAAGGGCTGCTGTTATCCAAGACAAAATAAAATAAAAAACCATCCTTTTTTTTTTAAAAAAAAAAAGCAATTTAAATTAGCCAATCTAAAAGAACGGGTTTAATCAGCTCCTGTTGTAATATCTGTGAGAGTCCTCACAAAGTACTGAAACATATTGATAGTAATTACCTAATATTACATGAGTATAATTTGTTAAAGTTACTTCAGATCAAATGAAGAGTATAATTGGCTTGTTTTTTTTTATATATTGAAAATGTCAATTAATTAAAAAATATGCCATTGGAAACCACAGGCTTTTACCTCAGTACATGTATTCTCTGATGGCTTTAGTACTGAATTGACAGATGAGGAGTAAAATCTCATTGTGGATCGAGTATGGACTGTTGATAATCTTTAATACTCCTTTCGACTGCAACTTGGATAGAGCCTGCTTCATCTGGAGATAATTCAGGCTCGAGGATGTATTGAATTCCGGTCCTGCCAAGAGATACAGGAATGGATAGACAGGTCTGGACCTTTTGAATGTATACTGTCACAATATGTGTGCATGTATTATGAATCAAGATATCATGAACCAAACGTGCCAGATGCGCTCCTTTGCCAAAACATGCGTCTCCTTTAAGGGACTTTATCTTTAGTCGTTTCTCACAAGAAACGATAGATGGTATCATGTGCCGATTGTCGATTAATATAGGTAGAGATCTGACAGGCTGGCCGCTTATTTTCGCCGAGTGCCACAATACAACAGGATGTTCTTCACTCCCTACCACATATACCACAACATTTTTGGATCTGGTGGAGGTTATGTCGGCTATCCAGCGCTGCAGTCTCATCGTAGCTGCAGCCGTTCCATTGGTTCCGAATACTCGGCTACGACCAACGTGATTCTTTTCATACAAATAGCGTACAAATACGTCAACTGGATCAGCAGCCACAACCACCAAAGACTTTGGGTGAATGGGTTCCATGGATACTGCTATACTCTGGATCAATTTTCGACTTTTTTGAAGCCACTTTATATTTTATATTTATATATTTATTTGGTGGTAATACAAATTAAATACGAACACTCGTCGGTTTTCATTTTCATTTTTTTTTGTCTAACAAAAGAAAAAAGTCAAAGAAGGAAAAAAGCAACCAGCTTACCGTTTTCCGTGTCTCGTTAATCCCTTGAGGTCGATCTGCAGTAATGATAATAATACTTGACTGGCCTGCTTCTTGAAATGTTCCTGAGCGAACAAGGGTTTTTGTGGAATAAGCTGCATCAAATAAATCGAGAACTTGTCCTTCTAAAATGCCAGTACTTAGATCTACTAAGATTATTTCTTTGGCGCTGTTGAGCATCAATAAGGCGTATGCAACAGATGCTCCTAGTGAACCTGCTCCAATTATAGCCACGCGTTTGATACAAGGCATATGTAGATACAATTTATTTAAGAATTAAATATCAAGAGTGGGAATACTTTTTGTGATTAATAAATAACCAAATCAAAAGTAGTGGAGATAATGTTATTAAAATTCAATGAAAGAAGAAGGATAGACATGAAAATTATACTGACACACTTTCATAAAGCAT
This sequence comes from Phycomyces blakesleeanus NRRL 1555(-), assembly GCF_001638985.1. Taxonomy (NCBI): domain Eukaryota; kingdom Fungi; phylum Mucoromycota; class Mucoromycetes; order Mucorales; family Phycomycetaceae; genus Phycomyces; species Phycomyces blakesleeanus. Next base: position 18,801 of record NW_017265149.1, read on the forward strand.
TCCTTTCCAGGTATTTTTACAATTGTACTGTATTGTAATTTATTGTAATTAAATATATTATATTATCTACCTATCTCTCAAGAAATGAATAAATAATGGTGTAAATCGGCTGAGGGTGCGTTGAGAAGAAAACACAAATTTCTTCAAAAAATATGGCTACTTGAGTTTTTACTCTATTATATTATATTTTATAGACAAGCTATGTATTAATGTTGTTATAAGCCTTAAAGATCAGCTAACTCTGAATATTATAATTAAGCTATTAGAATCGAATGAGAGCTTTGCTTCACCGACAGGAGATTATTATAATTGCTTAGTAGGTGGAGTTTCGCTGGCTTTGTACACCCGAATACATATGAAAATAAAATAATGCAAAGCAAACGTATCCTTTCTTAAGCTCAAAGAATTATTATTATCAATAATATGAGACAGCTACTATGTTTTGCTACTTTAATGGCTTTAGTATGTCATGAATTGATTCTACAAGTCTCAGCAAACTCATTAAGGTAAAACGAATATAGAATGTGGTTTATTGTTGGGTTTGACTTGTATTTATTTGTTCATTCCTTAATATTATTATTATCACCATCATTTAGTATTCCTCTCAAGCGAAAACAAAGTAAAGCTATAAATCAGCTTACCCAGCTCGAGAATAACACACCTGAACACAGCTATATTTTACCAAGAGAAATAACCACCCAACAGGACTTTGCAGGCATTACTCTCACGAGTATTTTGGTAGACAGCGAAGTACGTAACCAGAAATCAGTACTCACAACTTTTTTTATATATTTTTAACCAATGCATTTAAAAACATTTTATTATTACTATTACTACAAAAGAATATATATATCTTTTTAGAAAAAGTATATAGTGCTACTTAATAACCAAAATATCACTAGTACATAGGAGTCATTGGCGTAGGCACTCCTCCACAATACTTTCAAGTAGGCTTTGATACAGGAAGCTCAGATGTGTGGATTCCTCACTCTGGTTGTTACACCTGCTCTAATCGCTCGTTGTTCGATACGACAAAGTCGTCCACACTTGATATGAACGGCTCAAATGATACATGGACAATCGGCTACGGTGATGGATCGCGAGTATTTGGCATTAATGCGAACGATACTATAACGATCGGAGAACTCAAGGTGTCGAACCAACCAATTGGACTCGTAACGACTCAGTCAGCCGCATTTGAGCGCAATTCAGAAATGGATGGCATATTTGGATTGTCTTTTTCCAATATTTCTCACACACAGCAGAATATGCCAGTACCATGTGCTATGAAACAACAAGGCCTAATTAAAAACGCCACAGTCAGTTTCTGGTATGGTCCCTTTCATGATGGCGGTGGTGACGGCGAGGTTGTAAGTACTATATGTATACAAACGATAACCAATAAAACGGTCTGACTTGCCTTGGTTTAAATTATTATTCTTATTAATATTCTCAAAGTTATTCGGAGATGTTAATCGAGACCATCACAGTGGCGAGCTTGAATATGTACCAACTACTGGTCGTGGGCTCTGGCAGGTTGACATGGACGGTTTCTCAATCGACGGCAAGAAGCACGACCAGCAGAAGGAACAGCACGAAAAGCGCGAGAAGCTGCTGCCAATGAATGTATCATCACTTCCTGCCCTTGTTGACACTGGCACCACACAAATAGTTCTACCATCAAAACTTGCCCAAAGTTTTCACAACGCAATTAATGGATCCCAGTTCGCTTTTGGAGGTAGATGGCATATTCCTTGCGACTTGGAAGGAGACGACAATAATATAACTGTCACATTTACACTCGGGGGCAAGAACTTTTCTGTTCCTGCCGTTGCACTTGTGCGTGAAAGGACTTTGGATTCAAACAAGACAATGTGTCTTTCTGCAATTTCTGGAATAGAAGGAGATAAAGTAATCTTAGGAAATGGATTCTTACGAAACTTTTATTCTGTATTTGATTATGAAAACTCTTGTATCGGTCTTGCACCTTCTAAGTTTTAATATAAATTTAATAGCTTTTAGAGGCAAATCATACATTACATTACACTACACTACATGTACTTTTTTCTTTAGATGTTTGTGAATTCTATTAAATCTAATAGTTGTTTTTACTTTATTTTACTTTATTTTTTTTTAATTTAATTTATTTATTATAGTTGTTGCTTGTTATTTGTATTGTAAGTCTTCCTTAGCGACGCTTTGAGTTTCCCTTGTTCTGGACACCTTTGACTTTTTCACGCATCGAAGAATCTTTCTTTACAGGGTTTGCAGAGGGTGAAGAACCGGAAGAGGTGATTGATTTCTTGACTGTCTTTCCGTATTTCTTTAGTAATCTTTCCTCCACATTCTCTAAATCCCATGCGTGAGGAGTGATCAAGATGTTCTCTTTTTCGGCCAAAAACAATTTGTTGAAGTCTTGCTGCTGACCAGGAGCACCCATACCTGGCATGGCACCTGGCATAGAGCTCATTGCTGCCATATCTACACCAGCAGCTTTGTTTTTTTTCCACCCAAAAAAAATAACAAAAATAAAGATGGTGTGTATTAGACACAAGCACATCGGTAAACACGCACAAGCACACGCACATACACATAAACGCTCATTTATATAACTATATGTAATATATAAACCTTTATTTTATTTTATTCATCCCTTTTTTTTTTAAAAAAAAAAGATAAAGATAAAACCTCCCCTCCCCTCCCCTTCTTCCTTTTTGCTCTCCTTCCTCTTCCACTTACCATTGTTGTCGCCCAGAATCAAAGAAAATACACTGCCGAGACCAAACAAATTCAAAAAGTACCAAGAGAGAGATGATACCCAGGTAACATCCATATCACGGGTGTCTACACCACTTTGCAGCATAGATTTGAAACGAGGTGTCAGTGGGAAGGGAAGCTTAACTTTTATATATATATATAAAGAAAATTAGTTTCTCTATTTCTCTTTTAACAATCACTGTATATATATATATATGTGTGTGTGTGTGTGTGTGTAGATAATTGACAATAACTTACTCACGACAAATCCTTGGAAGAAAAAGTTGATCCAACCCATAATTAACATCTGAGGTACCATGTTCATCATCTGCTTCTTCATTCCCTCCATCATTCCCTCCATCATATCGGGATCTGTCATTGGGTTTGGTGCAGGTGTTCCTTCCTTGCCGGCATCAGGGTTCTTCAAGTACTTTCCTGCCTCAAATGCCTGAGCCAAATAAGCCTTGCGACAGGCAAATGCATGCTGGGGAATCGAGTTACCAAAAGTTCTCAATCGCATTCCACGCAACAATGCTTTTCTATAACACACACATATATAAAAAAGCCGAGCATAAATATATTAAGGTTTGTGTATTGAAAGAAAGAGTGAAAAGAAAGTAGTAGCAGTTGTAGTATAATTTGATATACATATTAGATTATTATTCTTATTTTACTTACGACTCTCGGATAGCTTTGAGTTGAGGTGCTTTCGGTGCACTTGTGATGAGCATTGTAATGTGATGACGAAGAATTCCGACAAGGACCATGACAATCATAATTGGTATCAATACCCAATCCCTAATTGCTGCACAATGTAACGATGATGATGACAATAGTAATAGTAGTAATAGTAGTAATAAGCATAGAAAGCTTAATTAGTAAACATGTTGTTGGCTAAAGGAATATAGAAAGATAGAAAGAGTTGTCCTTTTCTTTTGGCTTACCAGGGTCAAGGATCATCTGCTGTCTAAAGGAATTTTATAATGTAATTATGATGAGTCTGAAGGATGACTTTAACAGTACTCGGTCTTTATTTATCTATTGTATGCATATATATTGCTTGCTTCTTACGTGTCCGACATTGATGAAATGTTGCTGTATACTTGGAAACAGATAACCTTTTTTTTTAGAGAGAACTTTCTTGAAATGTAAAAAAGTAGCTGGAATTGAATACACATCGTTCAAGACGTCACAGCAAGTAGTTCTTTTGTTCCACAACCTCCAACTCATCTATTTTTTTCTAATTCATTTTTTTTAATAGTATTTAATGCGTCAATAGAAGTGTGCTTTATTTTATATAATGTAGCATAATATAATCTGTATGTAGCAATGTAGAGAAGATGCATTGAAAGGAGAGCTAGGAAAAGAGGAAATAAGCACAATGTATACAGGTGTGTATTAATTAATTGATTGATTGATCAAATTAAGAAGTCTTGAATTTTTCTAGGCATTTTTCAACGTAGCGAGGCATGGCAAACGGACCTCCTGCTACACAAAGACCCTGTAGCTCGCACTTCATGTTTATGTGAAGTATGGCACACAGCTCTTTTCTAAAATAAAGAATACGACATAATATATTCAGATTCGCATACCAAGATATTTCTGACAAATGTTTCTTGATAGATAATAATAATGAAAGAGGTAGAAGATAAAATTAAACTTTACATGAACTCCTTGTAACTCTTTGAGTTTCTTTGTGGGCATTCATCTGACCAAAATCCTTTGGGTGATCCAAAGAATTTCTCTCGCATAGTAATTATGCCTCGTGCTTTATCTCTGTCTGCCTTTGTGAGTGGCTGGTAGGCAGACAAGGGAATATCAAACCTAAAGAAGTAAAAAGTAAAAAAAAAGTGAGAAATTGATATATATATATATATATATATTTGATATCTCTATAATCATGTCTTTCCTTTGTCTGTCTCTGCAATTAAGACCAATTAAGTGTATCTCTGGTACAGCAAGGTTTGCAGTATCAAATGCTTGACTCTAAATAATAATATTGTTTAAAAATACAAACAAAATCAAACACAACTGTGCTGATTAAAGTAACCATAACTTACCAGACTCCCCCATCTGTAAACAGAGTAAATTTCCAAGCCATGGGGATCATTATCCATAAGCGCCATAATTGGTATGCCTGTAAAGTTTACCGAGATGTGCTTGACTATATGCCTTGTAGAAATATCCTACAGAATAATAAGTCGGTAAGACCATCTCTATTTACTTTATTTTTATTTCTTTACATACTGGGTATCCACGACCCTTTTGTTTTCGTGAGATTTTTTTTTACAAGTAAAATAGATAACCAAGTTAGTGAGTGAATGCATGAGTTAGTATGGTTAATGTAATAAACTATAAAAGATATATTACCGTAATAAAGATACAGTGCTTGAGTAAAGTGTGTTTCCTATTTACAGAAATAAGATCCCTAAAGGTTGCCTATGAATAATGTACTTTTTTAGCTCTTCGCCTTTTTTTCTTTAATAAAATAAACATTTACTTCTTTCTCCACAACAATCACAAATTTGGCATTTAGTTCAATTTTAGTAATTTGACTAAAGCTTGGAACAAGACATCCCTAACAGATTTGTATTAAAAAAATAATCAATTGTACATACTAATTGTCATTAACTTACTTGATGATCCTCATGCCCAGAATTTGACTTCTTTGAATATTTACAATTGATTCGTTTGCCGTTTTTAAGAGTAATAGTGATAGGACCACAAACAAGACCTTTAGAAGAAGCAGTCTGTATATAGTTATATATATATATATAAAGACGAAAGAGAAATGGTAAGATTAAAAGCAAAATTCAAAAAAAAGAACAAAAAAGAGTTTGATGCTCTGGTGAGAATTAGATATGCTTATGGCAACCAAAAGCACTCGTACACTTGCAATATGAAGACTGGACCGAGGGGTATTGAAATAGTAGCATATGTTGTCCACCATCTAACGAACGAATTAGTTTGTACTATGCATGTATGTATGCATATATGTTTGCTTTTGTTTGTTTAGAATCGCACCCTGTCGATATAATTCTGACCGCCGAAAAGGGTCACATCTCTATAAAATATGTCACGCTTTGTAATGACAGTATCAGATGCAATGGCTGCATATATAATTTCTAAAAGTCGTAAATATCGTGCTAGATTTTAAAAAGAATTATATTAAAGAATTATAAATACTTTAAATATATAGGTTGTGTATATGGAACACTATACTTTAAATCTTACCAACAGATTTGGCCTGTGCTTCAGTAAACAACCCAACCCTTCTGTTACAGCTACCAGGCATCCCCAAGCTGCCAAGTTGGGACGAAGAACTCATCGTAGCAGTCGATTGGGTGTCTGTTGCCTGGGTGGAATACTCTTCGTTCATATCATCCAAAGTTCGTTTCTTACTATTCTTCCCACTAGCACAGACATACGTATATATATATGAGAGTAGTTCTTTTGACATGAATCCCATTTATAATCATCAAATGCATATATCAATAAGAAAAATAAAATAAAGGAATCTTGCCTTCCAAAACAAGGGATGTATATTGGGTCTCCTTCAGATAGATTTTCAAAGGTATTCAAGATGATTTCCTCTATGGCTGACATCAAGGTTTCACTACGAGTACAGTATGTTATAAAGTTATTTGCTTAACTATCTTATATTTGCTGTTTATTACGCAGAAAGTGGTACATAACGCCTTTGAGGTCTTTCATTTGACGATCTGCTAAACTGGGACGAGGGAGAGTCTTCAGGGACAACTTGGGAATCCAAGACTTCTGGCTTAATGTCATAGCCCGGTGGATTGTACTCAAAGTGGTCCAGTATAGCCAAAGAACTCGATTCTGCTGACGAGTTCAAAGAATTAGGGGATGCTTGCCAATTGTTTATATTCAGGGACATCAAGGAGGATTCGGTGGAATATTGCAGGTCCTCAAAGTTTGTGTCCACATTGATCTGTTCTTGATTGAAACTGCCACAAATTGGCTCATTTGCAGAATAAATATTATTACTGTTAATATTAATATTGTTGCTACTGCTGCTACTACTGCTGCTACTGTTGTTGTTGTTATTGCTGTTGTGTACATAATTATAATGGCATAATTCCTGGCCCTGAAGCTGTCCTCCAGGAAACACAGGTCCTAGCCAAGGGTAGTAAAAGGGGTTCATTAAGACTTTGAAAGATGAAAATAAGAAGAAGATACGTATTATGTAAAGAAAAAAAAACATATCAACTATACACACATTTATATACGTATATCTATATTCCTTGATTGACGCGTTTTGTATAATACTTTTTTTTTTTACTTTTTTTTTGACGTGTTTGATTGTGACTCTTCAGTGACGCAAAAAATAAAGAAGTCAATTAAAGACCAACTGACAAGAAGTATATATATATAGATATATATGCGTGCGTGTATGAGCGAGGGCGTATATTTGTATATTTGTATGTTTGTATGTGACATTTAGTACAAAGTGGCCAAGTCCAAATGTTGCGCACAATAATCCTAACCTATCCTAACATATCCCATCCTATCCTTGTTTTTTTTAAGCCTCTTCATTCCGCGGAATAGACTTTTCAGAGTACCACACAGTCTGACTTAATCAACACAAAATATAGTTTCTTTTTTTTTGTCTTTTATAGATAATATTGATATACATTAATAATAGAAATTGTATATCTGTTATTATTAATACTCTTTATAAGCTTTGTTAAAAGATGAAGGTAGGAGTAAGATAAAATAAATATATATATATAATATGGATGATGTTTATTATTAATTGAGGATGCAGAAAAATGAGAAAATATAAATGAAAACATGGGTATGAGTTATATATATAGATATATAGATATATGAGTAAGAGAGAGAGAGAGAGAGAGAGAGAGAGATATGTAATAACAGTAATAATACGAACTAAACTATATGCGTATTGTGATTTTTTGTTGTTGTTGTTGTTGAGGATGAATGAGTATGGTAATGAGGATAGCAATGGTAATGAGGATAATGTTTAGGAAACAATACTTTTGATGGCATCAGTCAGAGCAGCTTCGTCATAAACTGGCTCTCCCCGGGAAGATAGGGTGCCTTTGATTAGAATGGGTTTGATCCCTAATTTCTGGATGGCCTGGACATCGACAGGAATTTCAGTGTTGTGGAGATATATAAGATGAGTAATAAAAGCAGACGATGGACTGGGGAAGAAGAGATGGTCGGGAAATGGCGGGTAGTGGTGAGATGGAGATCCAGGCATGGATCCAGATACAGTGTGTGACGAATAAGATGATGGTGCGGTACTGGTTGGGCTACTGTTGTAACTGCTGATACTTGATGATCCTGCTCGTTGGAATGGAATGGCCCCTGGATGGGAATTGAAAGAATAGAGGTGGTTTTGGGGGTAGTTATGTTGGCTGTGGTGGTTGTGGTGCTGAGGTGGGGAACGAGCATCGCCTACTAGCACGGCTCCTGGTACTGCTGATGGTACTGCTGATGCTGATACTGATGTTGATGCATGAGCGGGTTCACTGTCGTACGACTGATAAAATGCACGTCGGGCATCGATTCTCTGACTCTCATTGAGGGCAGCAGTAACTGTAGCTATGAAATCCAGGGCAGTGTAGCCTCCGGTCTCGCGGTCATTGGTGCCATTGAGAAGGAAGATCTTGTGTTTCAGTGATGAAGACTGGGCAATAGTGTTGCCAACGTTGCGGAGTACAAGACAGGGTACAATCGAGGTATAGAGAGATCCAATGGCATAAACCAGCGTTTGTTTGAGAGAAAGGTGGCTGATGGCTTTTGGGTTTGGGACAGGGTAGATTTCCTGGCCGTACTCGTTGATATAATAGATGCGTTTGATGCGAGAAACAAGTTTTTCGTCGGCGTGTTTTGAGAATACGAGGTTGGAATTTGGGGGCGAGGAGCCGTTCCAGGGAGAAAGGTCGTTTTGGTCGGATGCGAGTTGTGAAAATGCGTCGATGGGGTTGGGGCGGGTGCGTTTAGTGAGGTCTGAGGCCGAGACGGTGACTGAAGGGTGTGATATTTCGCACTGACCGACCAATATGTCACTGTTTTCTAATAAGGCCGCAATTGTTGCAGTGTGGTTGGTGTTGATGACAGGCACGACTGCAGTGGGTTCAGACACCCCGGTCAGGGCTGAAAATAGAAAGAGAGCAGCCTCGAGTGAACCAAAGAAGAGGCGTGCGCCCGTCAAAAAGAAGTTGCCGATGCTGCCGTTACTAAAGTTGAATCGTTTGTGCGCCCTCTTGAGGATCTCGAAGTTAAAGCTGGTCAGGAACCCGCGAATTGCTTCCCGTTTCTCGATTGGGATTTCTTTCCAAAGGCTTGAGAGTGAACAGGTTAGTTACGGTAATGGATTGTTGAGGGTAATTCTTACATGTGATGGCCTTCAACAATTGCTGCCCATTCGTCTTTGACCTCATGTTCTGATACATTGGATGGAAGACGATAGCTGAGTAATTCTCGTATGGCTGCTCGTTCTGTGGAATATCCATTGGTGTCGAATACATCGATGAGACGAGTGAGTCTCGAGCGTAGATCACCAATACTTGGGCCACCCAAGACACGCAGAAGTTCGCTCTGTAATATTTGAAGTTATTTTTATTTATTTATTTATTTATTAATATATGTATATATGTTTGTGTAGTCAAATTTATTAACTTACGGTTGATCCACCATTGTCTGATACACCGAGAATATAGCAAACGTTATTGTTGCTTATTTGATGAAAGGCCTGTGCAATATTATTGCAAGCAGATCCACCTGAAAATACGACAAAGGATGGCTGGACCATACTGTAAGTTAAAGAAAAAGGGAAAAAGGATTAGGGCGAAGTCGGAAATTGAGAGGGGGATCCATTTATGTTATCAGAACCGATAAGGGACCGCTCTTGGGAGCCAATAGAAAGCTAGAGCGATAAGACCCGACTGTTGCTATAGAAGCGATAAACGATAAGATTAACGTCCACCTGATTTTAGCTTTTTTTTGTTTTATTTATAATTTTTTTTTTCACTCTCTCTTTTTTTATATATATATTTTTATATCTTATTTTGGATGTTCAACAAGAGATATTCATATGTCACTGAAGATCGACAGCTGCTTGATGTATTTTAAAGGATCCAAGCAGCACAACAATTGAGCGCTTTTAAACAAAGGGGTTAAAATGTGGAGTAAAGCGCATACAACAACAAAAACAAAAATATAGAAAAATTAAGGCGTATTAGAAGCAAACATTAAACGTAAAAGCCTATATATTTTTTTTCTGCAATAGAGAAGCAAAGCAAAGTAAGGGAAATCATGATTATTTCAGGCCAGGCCAGACCACTATGATATGCTATGCTATGCTATGCTATGCTATAATATAATATAATATATCGTATCATACCAAACCAGACCAAAGCAAACCATACCATACCAAACCAGACCAGACCACGACAGGATGGAATAGGACATGTAGTATAAAGATAAAGACAATAAGGTGGGTACATGGACCATTTCGCACGTGTTGATGAAGTACAAGCTTTTAGTCCAAAGATTTCCTTTGTTTGCGTGAATTCAATAAATGATTGTAGTATATTTTTACTGTCAGAATAGATAATGGATAAATAGAGATAGTCCTTCTTTCTTTTTGTTCGATTACTGACTTCAGCATTTATAGTCTGAAGAAATATGTTAATAAATTAAATACCTCTTTAAAGAGCTCATCCCATGTAGGCCTATACTTTATTCTTTCTGTATAACAAACAGGATCAAGTCTATTCCAAATGTGAGCTGTAGCTAATAATGTAGAGTGACTTCATGTGCGTATGAATTGGAATCTCATTTACACAGATTAAAATATTTTGGTGCTTTATAGTTTAACTCTGTGTTCTTGTTATTATAATATATATGTATAATATAATATAACATAATATAATATAATTACTATATATCTATATTATTGGCTAATGTGTATATAAATGTGTACAGTAAAAGAGGTTAATGTAATCTAATGACGCCAGTACCCAAAACTCACCGACTTCGATCATTCTAGAGAGCACAGATCATTCGAATTTGTTTAGCTTGAAACCGACATCAGCTTATTACAGTCTAAACTACTTGAGATCAATCAAATTAACTAATATATACATTATTTTTTTCAGCCCCTCCCCAAGAAAGCCAAAGCCATCTTGTTGTTGTTGTTTTATGGTCGGTTCATAATACTAGACTAAATTATTAATTATGCAAAATTAGTCAAGAATTATAAAATAAATCAGGCATATGCATGCAAAAGACATCCACAAAAAGTGAGCCATTTTGGATTCACAAACAAGCTATATATAAATGTGTATATAGAGAGTGCGGCTGGTAAATTTTGTCTGTTTTAAAAAAAAATGGCGCTAACTAAAAAACAAAAAACAAAAAAAAAGTATTCTCGGTTTACCTACGAAATGAGTGGGTCCTATTCGGTCAAGTCGAATTGTCATTTTCTTTGAATTAATTGACGACTATGTAACAAAAGCTACTTTATGCTATTAATATTATTATTACCTGGCTTTTATTTAACCTTTAATTAATTAGTATGCTCCGGAAAGCATGAATATGGACAAACATAAAAAAAGGGATATCTTACAATGAAAATGGATACCGAGATTTTGATCCAATGGAAGATGTGTTTACCGAAATCACAGATTCCACCTTTTATTTTTTATTTTTTGGGTGTTTTTTTTTATTGATACTGCCGACGCATATACAATGTGCGGCATTTTAAAAAAAAATAGGGAAGAGATACATGCTAACTAAGTTGATGGTGAAAACAAGTGTTTTACGTACGGCAGCCACCGCCTTGGTTGCAATCAACTTGGAATCTTTTCTTAAATATACACTAAGATTACCCTAGCATACATATAGGCAACATGAGTGCTTAAGCAAAGCGGCTATCTATTACAGTGTTTACTTGATAATCCTTATGCCGGTTGACCCAGCACTCCAAAACTTTTAATGTCACAAAACCTTCCTATTAAAACTGACTGACGGAGTGACTTTAGGTGTTATCAAACGATCATATTTATTGACCAAAATGACAAGTACATTCAACCGGCCACTATTATTAGTAAAAGACAAAAGTTGGCCAAGTCTCTATAAAAATCAGCTCTATAAGCACAGCCAAAGCCCAATAATAATAATAAAAATATAGAGTGGTGCAACTGAATGGCTAAAATAGACAATTAATTTTCACCCAATTTTTCTTTTGTAGTATCTCAAATATACCCTCAGATCAATAGTGATACAAGAGATTAAACAAAAATGGGTACCGTAAAAGGTCCTCTTTAGAGTTCACAGTCACTCGTTGAGATTGAAAGAAGAAAAAATTAAGCACATATACACATGCATACCTACACATTCCTTTAATATGCTGTACTGGGCTTTCACTAATTAAGGTTTATTATTATTATTATTATTATTATTTTGGTAAAAAGACCTCAGTCTCGACTTAATAATGCTGAGCCCACTATATTACTGTGTTGCAAAATAAGAACAAAGAAGAAGAAGAAGAAGAAGAAGTATTTCAATTTTTTATCACTTCTTTTTCTTTGCTTTTTCTTTTTGCTGTAAAATAATATATATACATATAATTATTATAGAGTAATAAATAAATCGGTAGAGTCCGAAGAAGCATGTCCTGCTGCCACGTTTTTGCACAGATGTAGGACAGATCGAAAGCTACCTGCGTCTGCCAGGAGAGAAAGATTATCCCCCCAAAAAGAAATAGAGAACTAGAGATTGATATATAATTTGTTAGAGATACTTTACCACTTTATCTTCAAATTAAAGTGAGTTATGAGCAGAATATGAGTCAAGACATTAATGCCAATGCCAATGCCAATACCAATACCAATACCTGTATCGGTATCAACAGCCCGGTCAGAAAGTAAACCAACAAGGTTTTAGACTGTCAACAGACAGATTAGAAACAAACTAGAAAAGCAAAAATAGTGAGATAATGTGAGTGAGTATGAGTGTAAATAGCCCTATCAGCTGTTAGCAAAAGAGTTTGAAGCAAAATACGATAAATCATAAAAAGAAAAAATTCTCCTCAAAAAATTATATCGATTTCTTTATGGGAAATCCAAATACACTATTTTCTTACTTTCCCTCATTATTTCACTCTTTCTGTAAGCTTTGCCCAGCGATCAAAAATCACTTTAGACTAACCAAAGTTACTTTTGTAAACTTTACGATAAAAAAATAAAAAACCAAAAAAAACAGAACTTTATTATGCTTGAATTTAGATCATTTACTAATGTATATTTGTACCTGACATACCAAAAGTACTTTTGAACTTATTCACTCCCCCTATTCAGTTTTGCGGACTACTTTTTTTTTTTAAAAAAAAAAAGAATATGCGGTAAAAGACTAGTAAGATCAATGACAACCTTGGAAATAAACACCACTTTTAAAAGGTGGAACATAAGAGAAAGTTGTATATATATATATACATTGATGGTACAAATGAGAGTGAAATATGTAGAAAACACCTCTTGTCTATGATTATAAAGTCTTTCATTTTGACTCCTAAAGTTCCCTTGGGATCACTTGAGTCATGGTTTTCTACTAGACCAATCTCAACACAACCCAATTTAGATTAAATGTATTTTAAAGTGCTATCTAAATGGCCTACAACCACCAGAATTTCTTATTTTGTCAATTGATCCAAGAACCCTTCTCATGTTCTTGTTATGATTTGAAATAGAACTGCCAGACCTGCTATAAGATAAAAAAAAGGTGTTCTAGAATTTAGAATTTAGAATTTAGAAATACGAATATAGAATCAAAACTTACGTTACAAAAGTTGTTTTACGGATATGCTTTGTAGCTTTGATGAATTACATACATATTCCTGCAAGAGATTTTGCTCTTTGGAAAATTAGAACACCGTTTTTTTTTGCTAACAAATAGATACAGATAATTCAATACACTTTCTCAACCACCGGTGCTCTCCCAGGTTGCTGTAAGGTGTTGTACGAACTACCCTAAAATGCTTTGCCAAGATATATAAGTATCCGATGACTGGTAACAGCATAATTGCAAGGCAGTAACTGACATCATCTCAGTGTGATACATTCAATATCTTGAAGAGATTAAATTCCCGAACTTGTCATATGAGCTTCAAGCCAACATATACTCCCCCAATCAACGCATTACTGCTATACTGTACTTTGTTTCTTTCTTTTTTCTAAAAGGAAGCCCAGGTACACAAACGTGCCTTAAGTACAGTTGTAACTAACGTAAACTTGCATAAACTAATGCACAGTGACGCTAATTAACTAGAAGCATATACGCATTCCTTCCTTTGATATCACCTTAAATATTCAACTAGTTGAGTCGATCATTACTAGTATAAATAAACCACTCGTTTGTCCTTATTTCATCCCATATATGACTATTATCTTGTTCCAAATAAAATACAGCATAATTCCATTATAGATCAAGCAACTTACAAGCATATTTATCGATATATATATATATCGATAAATATATTCTTTTTCTTTCTGATACTACTTTTAAGCAAGGGCTATAATCTACTATTCACGAGATATCTATTCTATTAAACCCAATCGTTCATTACAAGCAAATATATATACATATGAAAGATATATCTTTGCTTATATACAAATAATTCATATTTTGTTCATATACCAACGTACATCTCTTCTTCTTTTCTTTCTTTATACTGAAAAGATGCCTCTTACTTTTGAATTCCAACAATAACGAAGAAATAAGAAGTATTGAAATTGAAACACATATAAAAATGAAGAAAAGAATATTTATTCATTAAAATTAAACCCTTGAACCCTGGAAAATCTTGCAAAAAAAAAGAATCTCTTACCAAAGCCGCCCTTCTTTACCACATGTACCCTCTTACTCTTCACTTTTCTTGAAACTGCTTTGCGGCCATGGAAACCAGAATAAAACATATACATATTCAGATAGAATGACCGACCAAAGCGCGGTAATGGGATTGAGCAATCAATAATCTGACGTTACCTCCGTGTCTCCTTGAGTTTCTTTTTCCGGCTTTCTGGTTTTAGAATATATTCATTTGTGTAAAATACAATTCAGAAAAGCTATGTTGAATTGTCTTATTCTTTTTATCCAGTGTATCTACCGTTCATTATTAGTATTCTTTTTTTGACCTTTCTTTGTTTATCCTTAATTCACTTAGGGGCTTCTCAAGCGCCCGACAAGACCCAAAAGTTTGTCCAGGCGAAAAGTGAAATCCAAAGTTTTGTCCAAAGATTACTAATTTTGGAAACTCTGGCCAATCCGTATAAAGAAATCCTGGACAAACTTTTGGGTCTTGTCGGGCGCTTGAGAAGCCCTTTATTCACTTAATCTTTTTTTTTTGACACCAAAGGACTTGTAATTGGATAGAGTCTTTAAATTCGAATACACGGACTCAGTAGCAGAGTTACAAATAAAAACATATATAGAATTATTGTATTTATCACTGAAGAAATTAAATGTCTATATCTATAAATATTTAACCCTGTAATTCAAAAATAAATAAGTCTTGGTGAAAGTCATTTTAATACTAAATAAAAAAATAAAATAAATTCAATTGGATTCAAGTCAATTGAATTCAATACCCCTTCCTCTCTTCCCTTTTCCATTTGTTACACTAATTCAGCTTTTACTTTGATCTTTACTGCAATGACAGACACCACCATATCACGCTCAATCGAAACGGTCCTTAAGATCGTCAATGATATATCACCAAGAATTGCATCTGCTTATCAGACAACGACTCGCAACGAGCTTATATTGGTTGGTGGCGCAGCTCTCTTTAGCGTCTACAATCTAGTTCAGTACATCAAAGACAAATCGACCGCCAAGTACTATCTACCTCCGCGTGTTCCCTTTGCACTCCCCTTGGTCGGCCATTCTTTATACCTCCTTTGGGACAGCAATCAGTTTATTGACTGGTGTGCTAAAAAATATGGAGAAGTCTATGAAATCAGCATCATGGGCAAGATAGTAACAGTTGCCAGTGGACTTTCAGGCCAAGAAGCCCTCAAGGCCGATACAGATTTTCTATCTCTCGAAGAAGGCGTTATAAAAGGTAGATATATACAATCCAAAATTCCAGTATGCGTATATACATATATGTGTGCGTGAGAACATGGACGCATGTGTCCCTATAAATTCAGCAACTTAATCTGGTTTCACAAGATAATGAATAATTAACCTTAAATGATTACTAATGTATTTTAGATGTCCTCTACTTGCAATATGCAATCGACAAA
Organism: Phycomyces blakesleeanus NRRL 1555(-); assembly: GCF_001638985.1. Classification (NCBI taxonomy): domain Eukaryota; kingdom Fungi; phylum Mucoromycota; class Mucoromycetes; order Mucorales; family Phycomycetaceae; genus Phycomyces; species Phycomyces blakesleeanus. Next base: position 34,859 of record NW_017265149.1, read on the forward strand.
ACTACGTTTGAGATCGGATTCTACGTCAACCCTGTGGTTGCCAAGGCTGTCATATCACACAAGAAAGTACCCAGACACACCGAGGGTATTCTGAAGGGAATGGACGCCGGTTTCAAGAACCTTTTACCAGCAACAGACAGCTTTGTACTCAAGGACCCCAACCATTTCTTCCAGCGATTGATTGCACACATGAGTGTACCTACACTGATCGGCAAGGAAGTTGGAGACAACGCTACCGTCATTGAATCCTTTGCTGCCTTTACAGCTGATGTGACCGACAATATCCCCATCTTCATGTCTGTGCCGGTTGTTTTCCATCGCTTCATTACACCATATCTGCAATCATTCAAGAGACACAGAGTCATAATGAGCAAGTTCATCGCACCAGTTGTCGAAAGCCGTCGCCAGGCTGCAGATGCCGCTAAGCTGAAAGGAGAGACCTACAAAGCCGAGGATGATTTCTTACAAGGCTTACTAGAATTCGTCAAGCCAGATGGTACAAACTACACAGCAGATCAAGTCGCACAGGCCACGCTTCTGGTTGCATTTGCCTCTGTGCACACGACTGCTACCAACCTTGCCTTTTGCGCCTACTGGATCGTTTCACGCCCAGACATTAAGCAGGCAATTTTGGAGGAAATCGAGTCCGTGGTTGGCAAGGATATCAACACCGAATTGACTTATGAGCATTTCGAGAATATGCCCTATCTTGACAAAGTGATTCGCGAGTCGGTCCGCCAGGGTGCTGATGTGCTGGCTGTTGGCAAGAAATGTCTCAAGACCTTCACATTCTCCAACGGTTACCAAGTTCCCGCTGGCCGCGTAGTAGAAACAACCAACCGTCGATTGAATATGGGTCTCAGCGCAAACCGTGTGGATATCAGTGAGATGGATCCTTTAGAGTCCGGTAGCCGTCCTCCAACAACTGCCAGTCGCGATTACGTAACCTTTGGAATGGGCAAGCATCTGTGCCCTGGTCGGTTCTTTGCTGTTCTGGAGATCAAGTTGACCATCATCCAGCTTCTACGCCAATACGATATAACACCCTCCACTTCAAGCCCTGCTCATCCCGTCAAACTGATTGGTGGCTTTATGGCTACCAATTCTTCTGCTCCAATCAGATTTACCAAACGCAAGCTTTAATCAATCAATATCTTTTTGATGTACTTGTTTAATATAGTTTAATATGATTTGTTATATATCTAATCTATTTATGTACGTATAGCTCCTTTTATCCAACCATATCCTTTCAACCGCATTCAACAGCACAATAACCATATCCTCTTTCTTAATTCATCTTTTCTTGAGATGTGTCGATTTCCCAAAAAAATAAAAAAAAATATAAAAGTGATAATAATAATACTAAAGTTTCTTTTCTTCTTCTTTCTCTTCATGTACACTACAAATCCTCTCGTTTGTCTTTCTTTAAAACAGCTTAATCTTCACCCACAGGTACTTCTTCTTCAAGATAACGAACCAATTTGACACGAATCTCGGTCAAATCATCACCCCGCAACACGTCGCTAACAAAATGAGTCTCGACTTGCATTTGAACCTTTATGTATAAGATTAAATAAATAAGCAAATGCATATATATATATATATATATATATATGTTAAAGCAACCACAAAAAAAACCCCAAACAAACTTACCATTTCAAGAGCACCACGAATAATACCACAGTAAATGTTTGAATACCACAAACCACCTTCTAAAGCCTCATCAGGTAACTCTACAAACTCTCCCAGTGGATTCTCATCAAACACAAGAGAAAACTCTTTAAAGTCGCTTGTCCAGTTGGTCACAGTTGGAGTAATATTCAGGAACATTTTGAATCCGACCTTTTTTTTTAAAAAGAATAAATAAAAATAAATAAAAGAATGATATATTGTTAGTCTTTGTTGGGTGCTTGGAAAATATTATATGAATGTTGTATATGCATTTACCTTGGAAACAGCTTCAGCTGTATCCCTAAATTCAGAACAACGACCAATACCAGATCTTGCCAGGAAATCCTCAATAACGCGTTGTCCAATGTTGTAACCCCTTTTACAGAAAACATATAGATATAGATATAGAAAGAATAACAAAAACAACAGTAATAATAAAGAATAGTGGAATCATTATTTGAGACTTTTTCTTTTCTTTCTTTATTTTCTTTTCTTTTTCTCAGGTTTGGTACCTTACATCTTCTCAAGTTGCTTATTGACCTCATTATAATCTTCATAGTCTTTAACTAGCTGGACAACCAAGGAGCCGTATGTCAAAGTAAAGAGCTCTGCATTCTGCAAGTTCGTTGTGAGGTCAAGTAATGAATGAATGAATGAATGAATGAATAAATAAATGAATGAATGATGTCGTGTTTTAGAGACCATGTACTCTTTAGTACCAATTACTCACAATCTTCTCGACCTTGTTCTTCCACACATCCTCGCCAAGAGTCTTATATTGCTTTGCACTGGAATTAGTTGCCATTGATGGAGTAGATGTAATAAGCAAAGTAACGTCTTTTATTCTTTCTTTTTATATATTCAAAAAAAAAGTGTAAAGAACCCCCCCGCCCGGACTTTGTGTGACTATGATGCCATGTATAGATATAAAGATAGATAGTGCGTAAGTGAATAGAAATCCAAAAATTCATTTCAGAAAGTTCATAATGTGGACCCTGTGCTCTTTATATGTGTGCTTAAATACTTCTTGGAAAATAAAGGCAGACATTGTTAGGATTAACTATTGGTTCAAATAAAGTACTGTGGTTAGAGTTATAATCATACGAGAAAGATAATATATATAAAAAAAGACCTTTTTTATTTTATCTTACTTCATTGTATATATATACACATGTATTGCTTTTAGTTTATTTAATATTATGCCTTGGTTGAAAATAAACTCGGCTATTTCTTTTCCAAATCTCATATTTTCTTTACACCCAGTATGCAAAGGAACAACAAAAACAATAACAGTAATAGAAATAATTGGTTAAAGGCAAAAGAACAAGGATGTTCTGGTTTGGTTTGTTTGCTCGTTGGATTATTCAGACTATCAATTACTTCTTTTGCTTTTTTTTTGTATAGAATGAATCAAAACAAAACATAAAGCAGAATTTTTTGAATTGTTCCAGACATTCTTTACCCTTTATTTCTTTTTCTTCTTCTTTTTGTTATCTAATATATACTTATACTGCTTTAACTATATACTTTACTCTGCCCGACCTTATTTATCCTTGTCATTAAATCATTATACTCATACTCATAATCATCGAAAAAATAAATAAAAACAATAATGCTGTCAAGGCTATTGATTATTTCTTTTTTAGCCTCAAGTGCTTTAGCACAATACAATAATACCTTGGAAGCATTTGTCCAGGCACCATCTCATCCCGATTACCCTCAACACACCTTGCACTTTTCAAAGCGAGAAGAAGCTGTATACTGTGATCCTACCGTAAAACAAGTAAAGTATATTGTATTGTTTTATACTATTTTATTTAACTACAACTATTATTGTTATTATTTTTTAAAAAAAGATAAATGGATACCTTAATACCTCGTCAACCAAACACTTCTTTTTTTGGTTCTTTGAATCGCGTGGAAATCCACAAAAGGATCCTTTCTTACTATGGTTGAATGGCGGGCCTGGTTGTTCTTCAATGACTGGGCTGTTTATGGAACTAGGGTAAAATAGATTGATCTGTAAAGGTGTTAACACATAGCTACACCCATAAAATAAAATAGAGTATATTAGATTAAGGAACGAAAGAGAGATATTTGAGTAATGTTTTAATAGCCTTTACGTTTAATAGACCTTGTCTAGTCGATCGTCAAGGAAAATCAGTTTCTTTTAACCGAAATTCGTGGAATAAACATGCCAACATACTGTTCTTGGATCAAGTAATGAATTTAACTATTTCATTGATATCATTATTACTATTAAACAGCAAAACAGTGATATAATTCTTCTACATTTATTTTATTAACCAAAAAATTAAGCCTATCAGTTCTGGATATTCCTATGGTCAAAGTAGAGTATCTGATAGTGGTACAGCAATAGAAGAAGTCTACGAGTTTCTTCAACTCTTTTTTACCCAATTCAATGGTAAATTTCTATTGTTTTACTTTTTTTTTTCTGTAATAATTTTAAAATAATAGTAGTAATGATTCAAACGTACTAATTCCAATATATGTATATACAAACAGAATACGCTCCGTTGGATTTTCACATTGCTGGTGAATCATGTAAGATTTTCTTGCTCTTAAGAAAAGAAGAAATGGGAAAGGCGTGCAACCCCAGATAAACAAATAAGATCATTACCTTACTAAAGCATCTCTTTGTCTCTCTCAATTTTCATATGCCTATGTGTAGATGCTGGCCACTACATTCCTCCGCTTGCAACTCTTATCACCAGAGAAAATCGGAAAATAAACGATTTTTCAAACCTTTTCCATCGAAAGATGACCCCACACTCGGTGGTACTTAAACTCAAGAGTATTGCAATCGGTAACGGAATGGTCGATCCGCTGACCCAATACAAATCATTCAGTCAAATGGCCTGTAAGAACTCATACGCACCTGTCCTGACACAAACAGCTTGCCGAAAGATGGATGAAGCTTATCCCCACTGCGCACAGCTAATCAAACGATGTTATGCTGAGAAAGACTCTTATTATTGTGAAGAAGCCACTACAAAATGTAATGAAGCCATGCTAGTGCCATTTATGAACACCGGAAAAAGTGTGTATGATGTACGCAAAGAATGCAAAGGTAAAAAATAAGTAGAAGCAAAAATATATCTATTATATATCTATGTATGTATGTATTTACTTATTTAAAAACTTTCAAATGCATTTGTGTGTGTGTGTATATAAGGTGGTCCATTGTGCTATGAGCATATGTACGCAGTTGAACAATATCTTCGAAAACCCGAAGTTATTCGTGCTTCACACAGTCAGATCACAACATTCAAGACATGTAACTCGGCTGTCAACCACCGGTTTGTGGTGAATGGTGATTGGATGAAACCTTACCACGCCTCGGTTCCACGCCTGTTGGACGAAGGCATCCGAGTCTTATTGTATGCTGGAGACGCAGACTATATCTGTAATTGGATTGGGTACAAAGATTGGGCAAAATCGATCGCCTGGTCGCAGCAAAATGAGTTTAACCGAGCGTTTGATATTCCCTGGATCTCCAAATCTACAGGAAGAATAGCAGGCGAGATACGCCAGACTCGCAATGGTAGATTGACTTTCTTGAAGATGTACAAGGCAGGACACATGGTACCTTATGATCAGCCAGAGCATTCTCTTGACATGATCCACGCTTGGACTCAGGGCATTCTAGGTCATCGTTTATAGCAAATAAATAAATAATTAAATAAATAAATAAATAAAATAATAATAATAATGTTATATTATTATTAAAAGTGACTCTTCTACCCTTTAGTTCTTTCTCTCTTTTTCTGTTTTATTTCTTTAAAGATCATGCCACGCTGGACAGTTCAACAAACACAGTGGATCCGACAATTACTTCCAGTGTGTGATCACGATGCACATCTTGCTCAACGTCAGCTGGCTTGGCTTAAGGAAAAGGTCCTGGCTGATCATCGTGGATCGAGTGCACTCGAGTCTCGTTTGATTTCTCATTTGAGCGTGGCTGAATGTAACCAACTCGATGAGCATGTCAAAGAGCGTGCAAACAATAAACCATTACAGTATATTCTCGGTACACAACCGTTTTGTGATCTCGAGATAGTGACAAGACCACCAGTACTCATTCCACGGCAAGTATTAAAAAAAAGCAATAAATAAATAGATGAATATATAAAAGGCGACAACGAGAACGACAACTATATATGTATATATTCTTTTCCTTTTCCCTATTATCAACACACAAACACACACATATATATACATACGCATGGAAATTTAACTTAATTTAATAAGTGTAAAATCACAAGTAAAAGTAAAAGAAAAGTAAAAGAAAGAAAGAGACATTTTTGGTTGACATGATGTAGATGGGAAACCGAGGAATGGACGAGTCGGTTGATAGATATTCTCAAGCCCCATGCTGCGGCAAGATACAGCAAGGAAAATCCTCTGCGTGTATTGGATGTGTGCACTGGGTCAGGATGTATTGCTTTGGCCATGAGTGCACACTTGCCAGCCGCAAGAGCATCCATCCTTGGCTTGGACATCGGCAGTGAAGCAATTGATCTGGCTCGACATAATCTCAAAGTCCTTGACGATGAATTGCAGAACCCGGTCGAATTTCGTCAACAGGACATTTTTGACCCGGTCAAGGAACCTTTCTTTGACGTAGTCGTGTCCAATCCTCCTTATATTACCACCGAGGAATATGCTGTTTTGGATGCAGATGTCAAGGACTGGGAAGACGAACGGGCCCTGGTGGCGCTTGAAGACGGAACACGGGTGCATAAGAGGATTATTGAGGTTGTCAGTGCACACACAAAGCCAAATGACAGCAATAATGACAAGAATAAGAATATAGAGGAACGTGAATTTCCACGCTTAATTATGGAGATGGGTGGATCACATCAGGTTGACGCCCTTTCTTACAGTCTAGAAAAGCATGGATTTAGGAACATTAGTGTCTGGAAAGATCTTGCAGACAAAGACAGAGTGATTGTTGGCTATTGATTTTTTGTTAATATTTATGTTTATATGTATGGCTTTATTAATATTATTTATTCATTCATTTTGTACATGAAAAATACTAATAGATAAAAGGATAACAGAAAGTGATTCGCTTGTTTTATTTTATTTTATTTTATTTTATATTTATTTATTGATTTATTTATTTTTCTTGGTTATTTTGGTTATTCAGAGTTCAGATTGCATTTGACGTGTCATTTCTTCAAATAGCATTTGCGTTGATCCGGGGTATTCTCGTTCTGCGACTTGGAACGAACGTCGAAGGTTTTCAATGGCGGCTTGGCTTTTATGAGTGCGGCAACTGGCCTGTAGCTTTGTCAGGACCGGAGTGACCGCATCTCTGAGGATTGACTCACTTCGAAGGGTGCTTATGCTCCGAGAAGAAGCCGTCTTTGGTGGTAATGCTGGGAGTGGAGTGAAAGCATAGGCTGGCCGGGATGGTTGTGTTTCTGTGATACCGTACTTGTCAGTTGCTCGTACAGTATTCTGATTCACATCTTCTGATCCCTGCCGTCGTAGTGCCATTTGACTAACACTGGTCTAAGATGCCATGACAAGACAATAATAAATAAACATCAAATTATACACACAACTCCAATTGATAGACTGTTTGGTTCTTGTACTCTCCTTCGTTTTATCTAGTTTTTTTTTCTACTTACCGTTACTTCGCTTATACGACTTACAGGAGTAATTTGATTTTTGCTTGTAGTGCGGGGTATATTGTATCCATCATTTTCTGACTTTGAGAGACCTCCGATTGAATAGCGACTCTGTACAGATGGTAAACCACCACCACTACCACCACTACCACTACTGCCACTACTACCGTTGCTACCATTGCTGACTGCAGGTTTGGATATTGATGATGATGATGTAAAGGATTGCATTGATGGGGCAGTAGATGGCCGAACAGTACCAAAGTCCCAGCCACCGTCATCTACATTTTCATTACTACCAACCATAAAAGAGGGCAAAACAGTTGATTAATCAATTGATGGATAAGTATAAACGTTTTGATTAAATATCTATATCTGTATATCCATAAGAAATGGTAACCTTACTTTGTTTCATCGTCTGAAGAATCAGATTCACGCCCATGACCATGACTTAACCATCGTTCATGTAGCTCAATGAGTTCTGTAAGGTAAGATACTTTTTTGTGGCTCTTGATAAATTTGTGCTTCAATAATTCTTTTGCTGTTGGTCTCTGGAAAAGAAAAGAAAAACAAAGAGAGAGAAAAAGGAGTAGGAGGAAAGTAAGTAATTAATGATAGCTATATCTTTTCTATTTACTATTTCTTACCAGGTTTGGATCCTTTTGAAGACAAAGGGCAATGAAATCTCTAAAGGCTTTACTATACGAGCCTGTGAGAACAGGCGGTTGGTTCTTGGGGATGTGGAAAAGGACCTTCATGGGGTGCATATCTGCATAAGGAGGTTCTCCCTTGGCCAATTCAATGGCTGTAATACCAAGGGACCATATATCAGCCTACAATTAATTAAATTGAACATAAATATAAATATGTATGGATACCACGTTTGTGAGCGAGTTTTCATAAAGAGAAAACAATAGAGTGACAGAGAGCGATTATCATCTTGCTTTAGTTCAAATAAATCTCCTCAACCTGTTCTCCCCCCCTCCTCCTCCTCCTCCTTTATTTTCTCTTTCTTATTCCCTCCTTTGTTTGATAAGTTATAGATCTTATTTTGGGGTTTTACCTTGTAATTATATCCAGACTGCTTGATAACTTCGGGTGCCATCCAAAACTAATATCCCAAATAAATCAGCAACCTATACTTGATCCTCTTTCTCTCTCTCTACTTATTTATTCATCTTTCTCGCTTTAAATGCGTATGTGTTTTAATTTGTGCAAGAAAGCCACAGACTACGTTACCATATACTAAGCTATGCTACAAACATTTGTCCTTAATTTGTTTTTCAACTTACGGGTGTACCAACAAATGTATTCTTTTTGGTCAGACTTGCGGTCAATTGACCAGAAACACCAAAATCAGCGAGTTTGACTATATGTTTGGTTTAATTAGATTTATACGTACCATACTTGTAGCCTCATCAAGTAACTTTACCTTCTCCACTTGCACTTAGAAGAATATTCGCAGCTTTTTAGATATAAGATATAAGATATAAGACATAAGATATATCTGTATATATATATATATCATATATATTATATAAAGACCTTTTCATTGGACTAACCTTTGATATCTAAAAAAAGAGAATGAAAAAAAGGGATCAATTATAGTTCTTTTTGTAAGACGCTTATTTGTTTCTATATATACCTCTGTGTAGTTTTCCTTCAGTGTGCAGATAGTCGAGTCCCTTGAGTAGCTCCCGTACAATCAACATAATATGATCTTCTCTAATGACACCTGCTTTCATCTATAGCAATAATTATAATAAAAATACATCCTTTAGGGCTTTCCATTATAACAACATATATAGGGGATAGGTTTGCCACTTGATTTTCAGCTTTAATTTGGATTTGATTTTTCTTTACTTACAAGATCACTACAGGATCCACCGGAACAATATTCCATAATAATCCATAACCCAGTATTCTTAAGATAAGATCCATAATATCTAAAATGAATAATTAAATAAAATACAATAAAAAAAACATAATAAATGGTTTCTTACTTTGTTACAAAAGGTGAATCAAGTTGAGACAAAATAGCAATTTCTTGTTGAATATCATCGATTTCATCTTCAGCACTTTCAAGATCAATAACTTTGATAGCCACCGGTTTATTGGTTTTCTTTTCTATTCTGTAAAAAAGAACATCAGATAGAGTTAGATAGACTATTCAAGAATGCAATAGAAATCAACAGAAAGAAAGAAAAAATATAGAATTATCATCTTCCTCTTCCTCTTCTTCTACCCTTTATTTTCTTTTAATAGACTTTGTATGTCTGTGGTAATTATTCTATAATTCGCATGTATTATTATTATTTTTATTATTATTATTACCCCTTGAATACTTCACCAAAAGAGCCCTTTCCTATTATATATATATATGTGTGTGTGTATGCGTTAGAAAGATGATCGTAGACCTTTTTAATATTTTCTTCTTGTTCTTGTTCTAGTCCTTCTTCTGCTTTAGAATATTATACAAAAGTCATACCAATTCGCTCTTGTTTGATATAGAATTCTTCTGGATCGGCTGAGTGGCGAGTTGAGTTCTGCAAACAAAGAGGAAATAGCGATGAGATTTACTGGATGTGCGTGACGATGTAAGTGATTACCATGACAAAGTTATTCTTATTCTTGGTTTAATTACTATATTAATATTAATATTTCTGCTCTTTTCTCAACAGAGCTTTCAGATTTCTGTTGGACGTTTGAGTATCGATTGATTTATTTATTGGGTCTGTGGGTTGGTGGTTTTCCTTTTTCTAAAGAAAGATAGAATAAAATAAGAAAGGGGGAGGTAAAGAAGAGTAAGAAGAGTAAGAAGAGTAAGAAGAGTAAGAAGAGTAAGAAGAGTAAGAAGAGCAAGAAGAGTAAGAAAAAGGGAGAAGAAACCAAAATAATAATAATAATAAAAAATAAAATAAAATAAAAGGTTTAAAATGGGGAACAAGAAATATATATATATATATATATAATAACCCAAAATGGTGATTGGTAAACAGTAGCAAAGTAGAGTCTGTTTGGCGTTAAAGCACGTGCAGGGAAAAGCAAGCCTACAAAATAAGGAACTTTTATATATGTATACACACACACACACACACACATATATATATATATATATATATATATATATATATATATAAGTATAAATATAAATACATACATATATCCATATATATACATATATAGGTACATACATACATATACATATATAAATAAATTTATCTACTTATACAATTACATACATACAAATATACATATATACATAGATATATACATACATTTACGTGTTGTGTGTTGTGTGTCGTGTGTGTATATTTTATCTTTCTTTAAAGAAGAAGAAAAAGAAGAAGAAGAAAGGAACGCCTTAGAATAACAGACTGGCAGCTAAATCAGGATCACCGCTAGACATGTCAAGAGCATTTATTGCCTCCTACAAGAAAGAAAGAAAAATAAAATAAAATCAATACAACAAGTAAATACACTTATATATATATATATATGTTGTCTTGTCCAAACAGCCAATCGACAATCAAACCACACCCAAATGCAAAACACAAGGTGTATATGATTAAGTGTATATATTATTTCTTTGTACCTGACGACTGACACCCAAATTTGTTAACATGGTAATGTGGGTCTCTGGGTATGCTAATTAAACAAAGAAGCCGTTAATAAGTATATATGCATATATTTCAGGCCATTTAATTATTTGTGGTAGTAGTAGTAGTAGTAGTAGTAGTGAAAGTGTCGTTTATTTATTAATTCATTTATCTATGCTTACCTTGGGGACTAGACCGGGAAGAGGCCGCAACAGTAGTGGCCGCAGGAACAGAAGGAGTAGAAGGAGCGGGAACGGGAGCGGGAATACTGGCAGTTGGACCAGTTTGAGGAGAAGGCTGGTTGACAGAAGGGTTGGCTGCATTTTCAGCCGCTTGTTGACCTGCCACACGAGCCTCTGCTGGCATTTCATCCTCTGCACTTCCATGGACCTTAATTATTATTATTATTTTATTATTATTATTATTATTATTGTTTTTTTTTTGTTGGATGAGCAATGCATATCTATGCACCTGTGTGCACACACAGATATATATATTACCTCCATCATTCGCTGCTTTTCTGGTAGTTCATGCTCTGCTAAAAATGGTATTTCACAACTATCAAATGCCAGGCAATTCTTACGCAAATCAATCGAAGCCTTTTGGTTTGGTGTAGAGATAATTGATGAGTAAGTTAAGTCTAGGCTTATCAAATTAACAGAGTTCTAAATTACAATAAAAAATGGCAATAAAGACTAAATGTGCTTACTCTGTGTCGGCGCAGCATGTCAAGGCCAAACAAAAGCTCGGATCCTTTACCCTCAACCACAATAAACGAACATGCCAAATAAAAGTCATCAGATAGCTTCATTTGGGCACTGTGAATGCGACCAACAATTTTGGCAGTGCCAACACCTTTGGCAATACCACTGAAACGTGTGTCAGCCAAACGCATCAAATCACATCGCTCAGCAGTCTCTGGGCTAACTACAAGAGAAAAAGAGAGATTTTGATGTTGGTCATGTTTAATTTCTTCTTTTTTGATAATATAATAAACAGCACTAACAAAATGTTACAAAATCATCTATATATACTTACTAACAGTACTCTGGGCGCCTGAGTCAACTAGGGCAACCAATTTGCACCCATTGATCTCTACATTAATGTACAGTCGAGTTACCTGTAAATTCATTATTGTTAAAAATTATCACTAATAGTAAGCTTATAATACACCATAACCAAAACAATAAAAGACGAATAAGCTCTATCTATTTGTATTATCAAAGAGAGAGAAAAGAAAAATACATACGCGCGCAAATGATTCTGGATTATATTCCATAGCAGCCTCGAGATTTGCTGCAATGTTCTCTTGTCTAATAGCATCTTCAATTCTTTTTTGTGCTTCTATATCAAACGGATCATCACTCCCAGCAGCCTTTACAACAGCAGATAAATAAATCATTATCAATACTACCATTAACAATCTCGCTTTCTATTTTGTTACTTTTTTCGTTAGATTCCTTACCAAGTGAGCTCTTTGAGATTCAGCTTGACGCCGACTCTGTTCAATTTGCTGCACCATTGCTGAGAAGCGAGCAGGATCATTCAATGCGGCCCTGGCTAATTCAGGATTGGTCTATATTTTAATAGTGAGTATATAATTATTAATAAAATATATATATATATATCTTATTCTTTTACTGCATTGATTAACTATAGTACAATTACTCACATTGGCGAGTTGTTGAAGCAGACGTGGATCCCTTAGAACATGCTGGCGCATAACGTCAAAGTTGGGTCCTTCAGTACTTGGATTATTGTTGCTAAAGTAATACAGTTAGTAACAGCGACAATAATAGCGATTTTTTTTTACACTCTTACTACTAGTATCATTATTATCATCATTATTTTCAAGCCATATAATTTATATATAATATATATATATAGATTGAATTTAAAGAAAAAGAAAATAAGGGGGTGGGTGGGAGAGAAACCCCAAAAGAAAGAAGAAGAAACACATATATAAAGGGGTAGGGGATGAGAAAGAAAAGAATAAAGAGAGATGAGGAGAGGGACGCTTACGTTCTTGTTATTACTCTCATTAACAACAGATCATCCTGAAGCACTTTATATTCTTCTAATGTCTTTTTGGCTTCATTAAGTAGCTGTCCATCATAAAACAGAGATTGTTGACCAGAAGAGATTCCAGACTACACAAAAGTATAATTACGCGTTTTTAGAATATATGTATACAATCATATGTCTATTCAACAGTCAAGAGTCCACCCCCCTTTATATATGTATTTGTATATGTTATTCAATTCTTTATCTCTCTAAACACACCAATATATTTATATATATATATTACCTCAACTTCTAATAAAGCCTTGAGATCTTCAATGGCCATCTGCGAGTCAATCTCGAGATGGTACATTTCATCGGTTTCGGTGGTGACGACAATTCTCATGACGTAAAGAAAATAATGAAAAACAAGAAGAGGAAGAGGAGTAGAAGAAAAAGAAGAAAAGAGAGAGAAAGAGAGAGATGAAAAAAAAAGAAAACGATAGAATAGAATAGAAAAAGAATATATGAATGTATACAAGTAACTAGAACGGTCAGACCACTCATCGAATAAAATCATCTCGACCGCTTTGAGCCGGCGCTTAATATAAAACGTCACATACAAAAAGTGTATATATGTGAATGAATAGGGAAAGAAAAGGAATAAGATGCTGATTATTTGATTTGATTTTATTATCGATAGTATTAGTATTAGTATCAGTATTAGTATTGAAAAATGCATTTAACAGATTGAATGTAAAAAGAGAAAAGAGAAAAGAAAAAGCAAAAGCAAAAGAGAAACAAAGATTTCTGTATAGATTTTGTATTTTGTATTTTCTGGAATATTTTAGAAAGGATCTAGCATGAAATGGTAGACTTGTCCAGCAGAGTCCTTCAGTCGGCGAACGCACGAAGGATCTGAAGAAAACGAGACAACAGATGACACTAGATTGCTGAGCTTTGGCAGGCCAAGAGGAGGTAATCCAAGTGTAGGGAAAAATGATGCTGCAGTGGCAGTAACGGCAGCAGCAGCAGCAGAAGCAGCTTTAGTCATCGCTGGATTCTTTTTGGGCCTTCTATGTAAAAGTGTAGAACGAGGAGCGGTAATGGTGGGTGTAGTAAAGGTTTTGGTGGCAGTGACGAGGGTAGGTGAAGTAGCTGTAGTGGTAGTGGCTTTTGATGTAATGGATTTTGTGGTGGTAGAAGTAGTAGATGTAGGAACAAGAGTAGGAATTGAAGAAATAGAAGCTGTGATATTAGTATTATTATTATTAGTAGTAGAAATAGTAATAGTAGTAGTGGCGGTGGTAGTGGTAATATTAGTAGTAGCCCAAGCATGGAAGAGAGCTACGACGCGTGTGTGTCCAGCGTCGGCAGCAAGAGCTTTTGCTGTCTTTCCAACATTGTTGCAAAGTGATCGGTCCGCAGACGTCTGGAGTAAGGTGTGGACAATGTCCTGTTTGCCAGTCCAGCTCGCAAAGTGCAGGGCAGTAAACCCATTTCGATCTACCCGGTCCACATCTACACCTAACCGAATCAAGACTCGCACCAGACGACTGTAACCACAGAGTGCTGCCAGATGTAATAATGTGTGCTCATGGCAGTTTGTCAGAGAGATCTTTTCAGAACTCCATTGTTGGCATCTGTCAAGCCCAATCAATACGCCCATCATTTGATCCTCAAGGTGCCCACAGTACAGAGCCTGAGCATTGCTATATGCTGCAGACACTGCCGCAAATGTCCTTTCTTGTGGGTATTGTTGATGATATTGTTGTTGTTGTTGTTGTGGCTGAGGCGTAGAAGAATTCTTTCGTTGTTGATTGTCAGATGTGTCCCCTTGAACGATGCGCATCGCAATCTGACGCGCATCTTCTACTTTACCCATAGTTTTGAGACCGACCACTTGAAGAGCAAGCTCCATCAAAGCACGATCGCTTTCGTCAAAATAGGTAAACAGTACAACGTCTTGTCCCTCCAACATTAATGGATGCTCCTTGAACGACACCACAACAGGGCCGGCTGTGGGTGCAGGTGGAAGGATACACAAGAGCGTATTCGGACTCCAACAGTGGGTAGGCACTGCAGGATTTTCACCAAACAAACATGTCAAACCTTCATAAAAGTTAGAACCGAGCACAGTAACTTCGGCTCCACCATATATTGGTCCTTCTGAAGGAATCAAGCGGTGCAGGCGAGGAAGCGTTACATTCGATTTTGCATCTTCGGCCGCGTGACGTTGTTGGATCTTGGCATACAAATTGTTGGCCTGCCACTGCTGCTGCTGTACACAACTTGTGTTTGTCACGCGACGACGTTGAGAAGATGGAGGGGTTTGAAATTGAGATAGGATCTGTTGTTGATGCTGTTCAGGAGGGAGAAGAGGGTGTTGAAGTATGTGTTGAGTATGCGATTTTTGCTGCTGTTGAATTTGGTGCTGGGCCTGCTGTACTTGTTGCTGTATTATTTGTACTTGTTGTTGCTGTAATTGCTGCTGTAATTGATGTTGCTGATGTGGTTGGATCTGGAGTGACGATTGGGCCTGAGCTTGAGCCTGAGCTTGTGCTTGAGCTTGTGCTTGAGCCTGAGCCTGAGCTTGTGCTTGAGCCTGAGCTTGTGCTTGTGCTTGAGCCTGAGCCTGAGCCTGAGCTTGAGCCTGAGCCTGAGCCTGTGCTTGAGCCTGAGCTTGTGCTTGTGCTTGAGCCTGTGCTTGAGCCTGTGCTTGAGCCTGTGCTTGAGCCTGTGCTTGAGCCTGAGCCTGTGCTTGAGCCTGAGCTTGTGCTTGTGCTTGAGCCTGAGCTTGTTGAGCCTGTACCTGAGCTTGAGCCTGTGCCTGAGCTTGAGCCTGTGCCTGAGCTTGAGCCTGTGCCTGAGCTTGAGCCTGTGCCTGTGCCTGAGCTTGAGCCTGTGCCTGAGCTTGAGCTTGGGCCTGAGCCTGAGCGTGTGCTTGAGCTTGAGCTTGAGCTTGAGCCTGAGCGTGAGCCTGAGCGTGGGCCTGTGCTTGAGCTTGAGCTTGAGCGTGAGATTGAGCCTGAATTTGATGATGTGACTGATGCTGCTGTTGAATATGCGTCTGCTGTTGTATTTGCTGAATATGTTGTTGCTGTGGTGTCAGTAGATGCTCTATTGAAATCTCGTTTGTGTTAAAGAAATCAAACATGGTTCCTTCTGTCATCGAATCGAAAGTAGACAGCTGCAGATTTGCATTCAAAGTCGGAGTGGATGTTTGTTCCTGTGCGACTGGTGAAGGTGTTTGATCATAATCTTTTGTTTCTGGACTATTTACAGTTTCTTCGAGTTGAGAGGCAGGGGTGGCAGGTGTTGATGCTACAGGACTAGAGACACCTGAATCTGTATCTGCCCCTCCTTCTTGTTGAAGACTAGGGTTTCCTCCACTTCCAGCTCCAGCTCCACCTCCACCTCCTCCAGCAGCAAACTTTCGTTTCGGGTTTTCTTCGGCTGGTGATGATTCTAAATCAGTTCGAAGACGTTTGCGAGTAGAGGTAGTCGAATTGGTTGCAGTAGATATTGTGGTGCCCGTTGTAGGTTGAATCTTTGAGCTTTTGTGGTCATCGGTGATCATTATGGGAGGTGATCTTCCGGTAGCAATTACATGGTTGTGATAATCCTTAACTGTAAAGACCACTCTGAAACCCACCTTTTCGCTATGGTGACGACAATAACAAGTTATTCGAGTGGGAAGAGTAGCCTCTCCTCCACGAAAATCAATAGTCTCACTACAGTTGAATAGTAAGATCTTGCGTCGTTCTAAATTCATTACTTCTTCATCGTTTAGGTCAGGAAGATCGTTGGCAAATAAGGCAGCCAATTTCGCAGCGCCACCTTCTTTGTTAGCTGCTCTGGCTGCCTTGTTGTCTCTTTTACGTTTCAGTCTTTTCCGCTATTCAAAAAAGCAAATAAAAATTACTTATAAATAATAGCCCAAGAAAAAAGAGAGAGAGAAAAAGCAAACAAGAATAACAACAATATTTGCCGTACCTCGCGATGAACACAACTTGCACACATAATAATCTCTTTGTCTTCATGGCTGTCACACACCACGGCGGCTTCGAGTCGGAGAACATCAGACTCAGACAAGGTAGATCGATCTTCAGTATGTTTTGGATGTTTACGTTTCAGCTTGTCTTTGGCTACCAGGTGTTCAGGCAAATGCAGACTTGGCCAATGAGTGGCCAAATCGCCTGCAGTGTTGACTAGCTGAATGCAAATTTTGATCTGTGTTTCTACACGACTTTTTGCACCCTTCCCAGGCAACCCAAGCACGCGAATCTGCCAGGGAGCTTCAATTTTTGTCCTTTAATCGGTGTGTGTGTATGATATCAGATACAGAGCAAGGTATTTTATTATATATATATTAGACTTACATCATAGAATCTTCAAGTGCGGGGTCCAGTACAAGTTTGGTGGGTGGGGTATACATGGACTGCGATGCATCATCTTCTTTAGGACCAAGTTGACTATTCACAAGTTAGTCGGGTTTCCAAGAATTTTAAGACTCTTAAGAGTCTCTTAGTTTACATATTTATACTCATGTATATATGCATTTACCCGTTAAGAGCTGTTTGTGCAAGGAAGTCTTCAAAATTGAGGAAATTACGAGCCAAGATAGGAATGGCATGTAGCAAAGGATTCACGAATACCTATACATTCAATTCAATCTGTTTTTTTGAGAAAAAAAAAAGAGATCGCAAATTCTTCTTATTCTTCTTCTTATTCTTCGTCACCGTCTTCTTTTACATATAAAGTATATAGAGAGATTTTTAAAAAAAGATATTTTTTTTCTTACGTTCAGGAGAGATGAATGGCTAGTATCTTTTTGCTTCTGTTTCGGTTCTCCCTTCTTGGTCTCTGAATCTTCTGTTTCGCAAGGAGTTTCCTGAAGGTGTGGTGGATAATCCATAAACTGAGCATCATTTAAATGTTCAGGTTCTTGTTTAATTTGATTTTGAGACATCAACTGTGATGGATCTATACCTAAATATGAATTTATATATACATATATAAAATATTAAAAGGTAAGAACTATGTGAATACATATGCGTATGTAAGATTATAATTATATAACACACTACTCCTTCAAAAGCAAATCATTATTCTCTTCTTTTTGTTTGTTTTACCCATAGTGGCAGGTTCAAGCTTGTTGAACTGAAGTTGTTGTGCATTGTATTCGGCCACTTGGTTGAGAAACAGATCCATAACTTCATCGCCATGTTCGTTCATTGGGATCTCGGACGAATCAAGAGCCAAGATATTCCGCTCAGATGAATCCAATAAAGACAGGTCACCATCTGTGTTTAAAAGGTCCTGCTTGTCGGATGACTTGAGGGGAAGTGACATGGCGCAAGGGCTCCAATAAAATAAAAAGAAGGAGTATTAGGGGGAGGAAGAAGGAGGAGGGAAGGGAAGGGAAGGAGGGAGAGAAGGGAGGAAGAAAAATATATACGTAATAGAACTCAGGTTCTTTCTCCTATGTGATTGGCTAACTAGCTTTCAAGTGTGGGGATAGGATAGGCTTTATTTATTTTTTGAAGGAGGGGAGAACAAGAACAAGAAGAACAACAATGGCGGACCTTTATTGGTGTTCAATATTCTATTTGCACGCGGATCTCGTTTATCCGCTTGTCAACGTCACTCAATTTTTATGTATAAATATCTACTATACATATATACATATATATATTTAGCCTTTTTTTTTTTACCTCTGTAGTGATAAAAATTGTGAAGGGTTCAATTTACCAAAAAAATTGATGGTTTTTTGTGTTGTGTTGTAAATACAGTACATATACCTTTGTAGTATAAAAACAGGCAACATCTTGTTGTGATTGGTGCTGAAGTTAAAGGTTAATTCTACACTTTATTTTTATTTTGGTTATCCATTCAGCGATTTCTATTAATCTTTAAAAGATAAGCAACTGTGATTAATTAGCCTTTGATCTCCCACTCTTCACCAAGTTGCTTGACTATATATAAAGACCTACAGCTTGTAGAATGTAAGTAGACAATATTATTGTAAATTAAATAATTAAAATGTCGTAAAAATGGGAACTTTTAAGTGGTGTACAAGAGAAAAGAAAATATATATAAGAAAAAAACACTTGTATTCCCAACTGCAGGATTTGTTTCATACTATATACGCTTATAAATATATAAATATTTACGTTTTTATATGCATATTTTTATCCGATAAAAAAAGGTTTGTTATTTAAATATTTGTATATATATATATATCTTTTGAAGCTTAAGAAGATTTAACATCAAATGGAGTGACATGGGAGAAATGAATTTGTATGGTATATTGAATGTTAGTATATCTGAAAGCCGATGTCTTTCTTTTCCTTTCTCACTTTTACTGAGATCTATGAATATCCAAAAAGCACATCTTTTTACAAACTAATCTTTGTGCAGATATACACTACCACTATTTAGCTATGTAATACAGGTAGCTTGTTTACTTAAAGAAAGAATCTCAGATTCATAAATTTTTGGGCCATGCGTTTTTTTTAAAAAAATATATATAGTATATGTATGTATCTATGTATGTATGTGTCTTTGTGTGGAGATTTCATCTCATAGATTGGAATTACAGCTTTATAATGAACTTAACCACGCATTTTAATAATTTTATTATCAAATACTTATATGTGCGCTTCTACAACACTGTTAACTTTGCGTAGTAAATTAATCTATTGTATAGTACCTTATAAGTGGCTGTCTTCATCTTATCGTAATCTCTGAATGGTAGTGTATACTATGAAACGTCAAATATCAAGAGATAATCAGTGATACTCATGTAATCAAGATCCTACAAGTTACAGTTTTTTTTTCAAGATAAGATATAGATGGGTTTAAATGCCCAAAATGTTTGTGAGATAGGAAAAATATAACAGGGATAAAATTAAACTTGCAAAATACCAGGCTTCAAGAAGTCAATAAAATTTAAAAGATCAACAAATAAAAATGAAAAGTAAAAGAGCAAATTTGCAGTCATTATTCTTAAGCCTAAATATTTAAAGAATTCACTGTCCTCCTTTTATATAATGCTTATTACTAAACATATGCGTATAGCACAATTCACCAATAATTACAAATATCAGGTATCTTAAAGATTACATTTGTTAGGGCATTACATTCTTTCAGTAAGTTGGTAAATTTCTTTGATATTATTTTGTACTGCGTAAGGGATAAGGCGAAATACTTTGTATTGATCACAGAGAGATGATGAAACGAAAGTGGGATATTCAAAAGGTGCTTTTACTTTTGAGCTACAATACCAAAGCAAAATATGAAAAATATAAATAAATAGGTGGGTTAACACCAAGGATAACCATGGTGAAATAGAGCAATATATTGAAGTATTTTATATTTATATGTAAGTCTATTACCCGACGTATCAAGATAATGAATGTATTTTTGTAGCATTCTTTTTTCAAAAAAAAAAACGTATATATCATAAAAACCAGGTATTCATTAATTTAACATTTATATGATAAGCCTAGCTCAAATCCGTATTCATGAGCGACTGTACATACTCGGATAGATTTGTTATTGGCTCAAGGTGAACAGTTTTAATCATACGAGAAAAATAAAAACCTGGTAGACCTTCCATATCACCGTTAGTAAGAAAATATCCATAAACCCAATATCTTCCAGGCGTGTTATTTTTTAAGCAGAGCTTTTCGAGTTGACTTTGCTCCTGGTATTTATCCAGTGAATTGTATGAGAATGGTTCACCAGATGAGAAAACCTGCTGCTTAATATTGTTTCGTTGGGATTGACTACATCCCCATAATAAGAATAGCAAGCTTTCATCTTCAGTATATGACAAACAGGCAGCTGTTCCATCGCGAACCTCAAGGGTCATTTTAACCTTAAATACAGCTCTAGCATCATCACACAGACCTCCGCACTTGTCTGCCATAGCACATAGTCCACAAGTCTTGCATATCCATTGCATGTGTAGCTTTAGCAGTTTGATATGACACACGGCCTTGAACAACCGCCTTTGCTCTGGTACTGATTCACCCAGCATATACGTCGGAATATCTTGGTCAACTGATATGTTAAGATCTTGAGAAGTCTCAATTAATGTGAAATATGTGCAGGTTGTCCCAAAGCCATATATTACACTTCCTTGCCTTTTAGGTTTTAGGCCTAAATTAGTGAATAAAACAACTGATCCAGGAATGACACCCAACGGCATGATCTGTAATCCCAGGTTTATATATATGTCAAAGGTACTCAATCCAGATCTTAAGCGGACCAGAATGCTGTGCGAGGTCATTTGAGGGCATCCTACACGATGTGTCTTGTAAAGCTCCCATATTCGCTGTCTGTTCTCTGGCATTAAACTGTCTCGGCTCGAAACATACTCTTTGTATACCACCAATCCTATTAAATTTATTGTTTTCTGAATGTGCTTGCCACTGTACTCAGAATTGTACTGCGCTGATATTTTCTGAATTCCTTTAACGTCGTATATCTTTGGTACTTTAAAGTGTAAGATTGGATTCAACACAGGTACAATATGTATCTTGGATGTATTCGTAGCGATTGGTACAATTTTCATTTTTGAGCCGACTCTCCAGAGAGACTGTCTAGGGTTTTTATATGAGCTGGCCATCCATCTTCCTATATGGAATTGAGCTAATTGATAAAGGCTGTCTCTTTCTGAGCTTAATACAAGTGTAACAAAGTGCGGGGAGACAGTTTGGCAAGTAGAGTCTGGATGAATAACATCATAACATATAGCAATAATATGGCTTTCCAAAACAACAGTATTCTTTGAAGAAAAAACCGCACGAGTAGGTTGGATATTTCGAATATGTAAAATAGTCAAGACATCATCTTTTTCTTCAGCTTTAAAGTGGTCAAGGAACGAGTTTATCACCGACGCATCAGGCAAGTTTGTTAACAAGTGAGACTGCCCAGTAAAAAGGATATCAACATCTTCTATATAGCATGTTAAGTAAATATTTTCTGTTTTGCACGCGTTCCCACTGGAGTTTTTGAAAGAGGTTTCTTCGTTGATGTAATCAAATCGTCGGATAATACAAAGTGTCTCAATCAAGATAATGTCCCTTGAATGGTCCTTAGGGTAAACTACCAACAGCGGAATATATCCTGTACCATCCTTTAAGCAGAGCTGTCCGTCTGAAAACGCATCCACTACACCTATGATAGGACAATCTTCAAATGAAGCATGCTGAATATTCAGATCACTCAGGGGAGGACTGTATTTGCTTTGAGATTTTTGAGATCCAAGCTTTTTTAATTTTTCAATTGAAGGGTAAGTCTGCAAGGAAAATTTGGCGTTTCTGGATGAAGGGACGGCGTTACAGAATTGGTTGAATTCCAAAAAGCTAGTAAACCTAGATAATTTCTGGTCCGCGGCTTCATTATGATCTTGAGAGAGCAGAGTTGATGCATAATTTTGTGTTGCTTGGAGTAGTGCATTCGGAGACATAGAAATACTCATAAAAAGCTGATAATAATATAATGTCCATTTGAATTCGAGCGTCTGTAAAAGTTGCATAAAATTCATATTTTCATCAAAGCTTGATTGATCAAGGCTATTCATAGAGCATGCCTTCATATCTAAGGGAATTTCACTGGCAGTCGTATATATTGGGATACTCAATATTTCGATACGAGATCGTGGGCAAGCTATCAGAAACGAGTAGGTCTTTGGCGCATCTGAAGAGAATGGCGATTTCCAATGGTTGTTTAGTAAAAGACTATTGTCCGCTTGAATTTGAACTGAGTGTATATGATGTAGACGAATTCTTGTTTTGGGATGACAAGGCAAAGATAAACGTGCTGAATGAAATAAGCAAAGTGTATACTGATGATCTATTTCATATATTCCCAATACACTATCAATTGCCCGT
Organism: Phycomyces blakesleeanus NRRL 1555(-); assembly: GCF_001638985.1. NCBI lineage: Eukaryota > Fungi > Mucoromycota > Mucoromycetes > Mucorales > Phycomycetaceae > Phycomyces > Phycomyces blakesleeanus. The sequence continues at coordinate 57,692 of NW_017265149.1, forward strand.
GTAATTACTCCTTCGTATGTATGTGAGTCATCTGCATCACTTTTGAGCCACACGGCAGGCGGAAAAACTGAAGTATGTTCCGTTAGCGATGGGATTCGAGCAGCAGCATTTTCCAAGATCTGTCCTTGATATTGAGTTATACAGAAATACTTCGACTGGATAGGTATGTAGCGTAAAATTCCGCGCTTGGTTTGATTGAGCGCCAAGGTGGCCACCTGGACATCCGAAAATACATAATAATTTCCAATCCGAAAATCCCAGTAATATTTGATAAACTCTTTTCCAAGGAACCAAACACAAAGTGTATAGTCTTCATCCTCGAGTTCAACAAAATAACATGGAATACTACCAGCCTTTCTTTGGTAGACGCCCGATATTGCGCTAACTTTCCCTGAAATATTCAATACTGCAAGTTGATTCGATTTCCTTAATTGTAACGGTCGATAGATAATGCTATCATTAAGCAATTTTTGACATCGCGCTGTGTGTTTTTGCATGATTACATCCAATCCGTCAAGGCAGCTTGGATCCCAAATGAATCCCACAAACACACTACCGTCTGTCAATATTGTCCAGGTCCATTGGCGTAAACACACGATTTGATTGTTTGAATAAGGATTAATTTGATCTACTTGACATTTGACATTTTGATGGGTAGTTGGATCGACCAGTTGAATTATTGGACAGGAAAAATTATTATCATTTGGGACGATCTGGATCCTAGCCACAATATAAGCCTTTGAAAGTGAGGAAGACGTGCTTTGGTTTTGTGCGAGAAGCTCATGCACTAATTGTATAATCATTGATCAATCTTGGGTTCTTGTTTGTTGAGAGACTTAAATGGTTGGTATCAGTTGAAAAGCAAAATAAATTTAACACCCGGGAATCGTGCTTAAGTAAAACGTTAAGCTATAAGTTTTTCAACCTGAAATTGAGATTACTCTAAAAAACAATTAGACAACTGAGATTTTTAATTTTATTTTGATGTTCGCCAGCAAACGCGGTTAAATATTGTTAATTCAACCAGATACAGTTGGTGTGGACAGATTAAAAAGATCAAAACAAAGATCAAAGTAAGATTAGCCAATAAGATTATTTTATAGTCTTCCGCAAACTGCAATATTGGGCAAAGGGATTTATTTTTATAAAAATGTTTGATGCAAATATATGTATTGATGGATAAGGAGGAAAACATATGAATAAGGTTAGGGAAGTAGGGATATATGATACAAAGACTAGTAACACAGTAAGAATGTGGATGGTAGTAACAAGGGGTTTTCTCAATTTGACACAGTCAATTCTAAGTAACCAGAACGGTCGATATCATTTGCAACATAGCCGGAAGTTACAGAAAAAGGTCGACCTTTTATTCAAATCTGTATTATTATTGGAATATACCACTCGCATACATGGCTGGACTATCTTATTAAGGCGCTACTTTATTTTTATATTGTCCATTGAAAATAAATCGATATCATATGTAATACTTTAGCCGATCTACAACTGATCCATACCTTATTTAACTACGAAACGTTGGATATCAAGAGTAGTAACTGTAATTTTATTCGCTTTTTTGGCTCGAGATAGCCCATCTTCCGGACCAGCTCAAAGTCCCAAATTTTTCTATCAGGACAATATTGAATCTATAATAGTATCAGCAAATATTCCATCAAGATTTTCCTTTGGTGTAAAAAGTCTAAAAGTTGAAAAAAGTAACGTTATTATTAATCAACCAGAACTTCAAAATACTGCATATCATACTCATATATTTACTTTGTCTACCTTGAGACTCTTATGGTCAGTCACAAAATAAAAGTCAAAAAAAATGTATTTTTATATTACACTTACCTTTGGCACACTAAAGTATAAGTCTTTGAGGAGTGGTATGATCCAAATAAATATAAAAATGGTAAGCTGCAATCTAGTCATTGTATCATATATAAAACTGGTCTGTGCTCATTCATCATGTACTGAAAGATATCAGAGAGAAAGAAATAGCTGTATATGCGCTAGTTTTATTACCATGGCCCTTTTGAAAATCTATTGTCAAAGTCAGGATCACAGGGCAGACTCATATTCGGCTAACATTACCATTATCGCTAAAGCGGGTTACCAAATCTCTAAACAGAATAGCCTCATTTAGAAAATTTCTGTAACCGCTGGGCAAAAATAAGACAAGTAGTTGGCTTGCAGACTGATGCATCTCATGAGATATAATCCTTTCAGATCATGTCAGGCAATTACCCAAACAATCGTATAAGAGAAACCATCATCAATATAACTAATCAGCAATCATTGCCTTATTCTGACGGAGAAAATGAGCTACAAGGAGAAATGCCGGCACCTCCACTGTCGTCAAAACGCAATAACCAGGCACAAACATCTCCAAAAGTTGAGGAGATTCGCAAAATGATTCGGCACATATTGACCAAGCTTGGGAAACGAAAGCGACCTGCACCTTCAATCGCTCATCTAGGCGAGCAGTTACGATCTAACAATGTCTCGACCCAGTTTGAAAACGAAGATACAGTAGAGTTGCTTTTTCGATTGAGAGAGGTGCTTTTACTTTGTCAAGACATGGATGAAAAACTAGGTATTCAGATACTTACCCAAAGGTAATTTTTTCTTGAAGAATATAAAGGTTAATAGGATATAGAAAACAAAACTCAATGGCTCTGCTGAGTAGTGAACGAACACCAAGCAACTCTCCAGCATCCTCGAGATCAAATTCCCCAGTCCCTTCACCAAAGTCTGCCGTGCCCTCTCGATCGTTTGAGGCATCACCCACAAATGCACATAACTCTACTATAAAAAAAGAATCAAGAGTTGATTTTGAAAAGATCCTTTTTCTTCTTGACGAATTAGTCATCAATGACTGTCGCTATAAATCGGCAAACCCTAAACCAACCCAACCACCATATATGATGCAGTCAGTGCTTGTGGATATTGCAATAATTCTGGTTAATATTCGCTCAGACTCAGTGGGCTTATATAACATTGGTGCAACCATGCTTCCTGCATTTGAGACATTTAACGATGGTGCCCTGGCTGGAAAGCTTTTGTCATTTTTCATTGACATATTACTTCCAAAGTTAATGGCCTGTAAAGAAGAGTCAAAGTCACGCGGGGACAGGTTTCCATCGCGCAGAAAGCAGCAACCTTCTACTTATAATAGTGGTAAAAACTATTTTTCTTTTGAACATATGTACATGTTTATAAAAGTAACAGTCTATAGAGCTATAATATAAACATCAAATTCTTATCTAGTTACAGTCCCATCCACAAAACATCAACACACCCAAAGCGTAACACCTACGATTAACATTCAAAGTGCCGACGTGGAAGATAATACCGACAAAGAGCATACCCAACCTGTCCGATCATCTAATCTAACTATCGATACTCGTCTATCCCAATCCCAAACCCAGTCCCCTATGAACCCACGTTCTCCCGGAGGACCGCCACGATCTCCTGCAATACAAAGCCAATACAGTCACCAACAACTTATGGAAACACACCATGCCTACGCATTATTTACACCTTTACTCTTTTTCATGATCCAATACCTTAACCCATATCTTTCATCCTCTCGCGCCGGTACACAAACCAATTTATCGGCCGCGATTTCTCGCCAGTCTTCTTCTATCAACAATTTTCATTGTGCTCTACGTTTCATGATTGCTACAAAACCTGATTTGTATTTCGATATCCTTGACGTTATTTCCCATAGTACCCCGGAGGTCAAGTTTCGAGCATGTCAGGTTCTGTTCCATTATTACAATATCGGTGTCGGCCATGTCTCCGTAGCAGAGCCACTTCCAAAACTAGGCATCGTGGAAGAAATTGCTATCCTAGAAAGAAACAGAAAACGACAAGAATTTGAGAGCATTAGACAACAAGAGCAACAACAGTCAGACCCTACCTTCTTGGAGACAATGATCGGCACAAATGTCGCTGGAATAAACCGAAAATACCGCAACGGAGCCGGTGGAAATACAAGGTCCCCACAGCTAAACCACAGAGGAAGTGGCACATCAGACTCTAACGATGATGACTACAATGATGATTTTCATGTTTGGTACCCTCATATGTTCACAAAACCTTACAGCCAAACAGAATCTGGGGAACAAAGTACTCAGCAAATTCCAAATGCTACATATATTCCTGATTCTGGAGTAATAGATTATGCAAACGGGTCTTATTGTAATGAATGCTACAAAGAAATGGAAGATTATGGACTGAGGTGCTACCAATGCAAATGCAATGTTCACTACAATTGCTTCAACCAACGTATGGCAACCAATGATCTCGACATAATGCTTTATGTTAAAGAAGGCGGGGTGCAAAAGGTTGTCAGCCCTCAGTTCTGTCATATTCCACCACAACCTCGCTTCTCACATCTGCATGGCAATGAACATGGAGGATATGGTGTGTGTGCAGCGCAGGTGGATATATTTGGTCATCATTTTCATCTTGTCAACTTGTATACTATTATGCTATGTGCTTCTTGCGTGCTTCCATTGTGGGGAATTTCACAGCAGGGCTATCGATGTTCAACATGCAACCGTTTTATTCATCCAGAATGCCTAGCACAGGCCAAGAGAGATAGAAATACGAATAACCAACACTCAATACTCCATACTTGTCAACCTTATAAGTCACTCCTGGAAAGCGATACAAAGATCACACAGAAAGAACTTTCCAAACAATTGTTTTCATTTTATGGTAACCTTGTTCCTAAAGGAGAGAATGAACTAATGGGCCGAAGCTTTGAAGAAGTGGGAACCGTGTTGAATGTTTTACTACTACAAGAGAACATACTTCATTGCGGAGTCGCTGCTGGATGCTTGTTGGTATGCTACTTGTCGGATGATCCACTCACGTCAAACACAAGAGATAGCGGGGCTCTCACCTTTGCTCAGCCATGCCCTGCCTTACGACGGGGCATCGAATTATGCATAACATATCTTGAATCAGGAAGCTGCAAAGGATCTTCCTTTCTCAGTGATTTCTACAGCAACAGACATCACAGCCTTGGAGAGTGGATGTTGAGTAAAGAGGATTATTTGTCCCATCTTGCTGCCATGATGAAGTCGTTAGCCAAGTCTTCTAATGAAGGAACGATCCAGTCTGTGATCCAAACCGCTTCAGAGGTCAAACGCAGATCAGCAGGAGATGCCCGAGGATTCCTTCAAGTCGTTCCAAATCCATTCACAGAACGTTGGAATGATGATGATGACTTTGATGACGAATCTTGCCTACCTCAAGAAATTATGGAACGATCTGCTATGTTAGCTTGGCTTATGGAGAACCTGCACTTGAAAAGCAAAAAGACCGGGGAGATTATGCTACAGCACATGTGTAATCTTGGTCTCTTTGAACGAAAGGATGCAGCACCTATCCTTTTCACTTCTGACACCACTGCCACCGGATCTTTTTTGCAAAGCCCCCACTCTTTACCACTGTCATCTGAAAATGAACCTGTTCAATGTGTTTTTCCAGTACCATTTGCAATAGACTGCTCACCAACAGTCGAAACATTGATTAACAGCATAGAAGCATGTTTTGATGATATTGATATCACACTGAATGAGTGTGGCATGCTTCTTCTGGTCCGACGTTGTTGGCCTGATCCGTTCATGTCACGTTACACAACCGATAGACTTATCCACGCAATTTTAACTTGGATATTTCAAGAAGACGAAAAACTGTCAACATTACATGCTCAATATATATCCAATAAGCACCAGATTCCTGGTGTCCGGCAGAACAGGTATACACACGCAGCTCAACTGGCTCTTCTATCAAGGACAAGAGGATTGGCAGGAGAGAAACAGCGCCAAAGCATCGCCTTTGGTACGACAGCTGGAATGAGTAACGGTACTGGAAGTGCGTATGTAACCATACGCACAGCCCTAAGAGATCGATATGTCTTCCCTTGGTTAGCAGCAGTACATTCTATGGATCCAAGTATGTATGCATCGATACTATCTGATACTATTGAACGAATTGTGGACGGAAGACGAGAAGAGTGCATGATTCCCGAGTGGATGGAACAACAAAACCACAAGGTATTTTGTACTATAGTCTTGATAAAAAAAGGGAGGGGCTGACCTTTGGTATAGAAAACCACATCTCGAAGATATGATGAATACATGGGGTACATATTGAAACTAAAGCTTGGTGGTTTAACCTTCAGCAGTCAAGATTATATGCTTGAAAGATGGCTTAATAAGGCATACGACGACTTTGAAGCCACAGGAGTATTAAAGGTAAAAATTTAACTTTCTATTTATATAAGTTGTATCCGTTTTCTCACACACTTTTTAATTTTAGGATAATGAGCCTGTCGATGTATCTAATCTTGCCAGGCTCTGCTCAACGAAAAACGTAGCATCGAAATATTCTGCAGCACCATCTGTAGTATCAGACTCAACCCATCCCTACGATACAATCACGAATCTGTTTGAAACAAAAGATATTGAAAGTATTGATCAAGGCATTCGCTGGCTGACTCTTTTCATGCATTCTGGGTTTGTTACACTACTGTATAACAGTAATAAGACCATACTAACAATGCTTTTGTAGAATTGGAATATCTTCAGAAGCTTTATCAAAAATATCAAGATTATTGATCGCAGCCGGTGCATCTATCAGAACACTCGCAGAATTCCTTAAGCTAGTTTGGTTCCAAGCTGTTAATGTACTCAAGATTACTACGTCTCGTGCTGCCATTATTGACATTGTTGGATACATTAATGAAAAAACATCGGGATCACTATTTTCTCTCAATGAGACTCCAAATTTACCAACTGAACGTTTGGCCAGGTAATAAGATTTTAGTTAATAGCGGTAATTCACAGATGTCTAACTTTTCTTTCTTTACTCTAAAAAACTAGTACACAAAAATTTGTAAAATATTCTGTAGTACTGACATGCTTTGCTTACAATTGTCCATTGGCCAATATTACTGAGCTTGATATTGTTCCATACTTTGGGGACCATGTTGCCAGAGTAATGTAAGTCTGCGTAGCGTGATTGTTATTGATTCAATTATTCAATTGTATTTAACAGGCGGACAAAACGTGCTTCTCTTGACAAAGATAATACTTCCCCAATGCGTGCAGATGAGAACACTCCTATAATTCGCTGTATGATTAAGTATCTTCGATACGACCAAATTAATGTTCGTACAGATGTAATCAAGATGTTCTACGCTTTAATATACTGGGGATTTGGAATAAGTAATAAATCGGATTTTGCTACCAAATGCATGTCAGCCCTTATACCAGCGTAAGAGTTGACTTTATTATTTGGAATTAAGGAATTCTAGCTAATGAACACGCGTGTTTGTGTGTATGTGTGTTTAGGATTTGGGAAATGTTGCCTCCGAACCACGATCATATTAGTGACATAAATCTTAACTTACTGATGAAACTTCTCAGTATAGACGTACGTTACTTCCAGGCGTGCGTTTATGAGATATTTGAAGACTCGAACTGGGAAGTCAGGTAAAATAAAAACATTATAAATGTATGAATTATAACTATAGACTAATCACAAAAATCGGTACAAAAAAAAAGATATAAAGGACTGGATCATCTTTATGGACTATTCACAAAAATGGATTATGCTTTCCAGACAAAGTGGTTACAAATGTTGACACATCTTGGCCCTGTATTCAGTTATTTCGTTGGGTGTTTATGGGACAAAGAAGTAAGACATCCGATAAAAAAAACTTTAGCTTTAAGACAAACTACTTACTTTGGCATGCCTTTAGGAAAATGTTCGCTCAAAGACCTTTGCGCTCATTCGTACTTTCGGTACATTGCATCTTCGCTCAGCATTCTGGTGCTGGGAGGCATATTTTATGGCAGCATCAGACCGCCAAAAAATACCCTTGGTTAGCCTCATGATAAATCTTCATGCTATATTCCCAGAGTGGCAGGTCCTACAATGGGAGGCACTACTTGGTGCTCTTGAGATGAAGCGGTCCGATAAATCCGATACCCGATCCCTGGATATTTTGGATCATTACATGCGCTCAGACCACAGCACAAAAGATAAAGATCATGATGATTCTGCTTCTGAGATTGCTGCCGACTCAGAAAATTCAAAAGTTCTTATGCTTTCTCTTGCACTTCAGATGCTGAGTAATCATATAAGCATTACCCCTACACAAATATCCAGGTTTAAACTAATTTTGGTTGAGCAAATGGGATTTAATAACTGTCGCCGGTTCGAAAACGCTGCAGATGAGTACGTGGTTACATTTGGAGAATTTTGCTATGATCCAAAAGATCCGTCTCAAGATGCCATGATGATATCAACCTCTCGTGGTTTGAAGAAGGTTATGGATAGTTTTTCACCACTTCCGGCTGAAACAGTAGCATCGATGCCGTCTGATGTCTTGGAGCAAAATAGACTAAAATTGACCGAAAACAGTAGCCCAGGCATTCATTTCATTGATGTGGTGTTGAAAATGTTCAACTCTTCTGTTGACTTGACAAAGGTCAGCCATATAATTGTAAAAGCATGGCTTGAAATAATCCTGATAGTCGTCTACAAGGTAAATATATATATATATATTAAATGGTTTATATAATATATTTTTAAACATATCTTAGCATAACATTTTAGTACACGAATATGAGCTCAGTGTCGTGAACTGCATGAAACAAATCATCGAACTTTTAATCAAGGAAATAAGCGAAGAAAACAAGCTATTGATTCTTGAGATTTTAAAGTGTCTTCTTCGACGATCGGATCATTTGACTGCCATGATTCTTCTAAAGCAAATTATGGCTTTAGGAAAGCTTATGACAAAGCTTGGTGGAAAGGTCACTGAACCAGTGTATCTTAAGGCAAAACAATTCTTAAAAGGGGCCTTTCTCCGCTTTGCGGGCGCTGGATTGTTTGTACTTTTATTTAAGGCAAGTAGTGGTGTGTAAAAAATAGCTTTTTTTTAGATAACTGAGGATTTACGATGATTTTAGAACCGAACAGTACAGGATTCTGGTAACCGGGATGTAGACCTCTTCTATATACTTCGCACTATAATTGATCCCGAAGATGTTGTTCCTGACGAAGACATGAGAGAGGTTATATATCTTCGTGATCAGCCAGTTCGTGATGTTTTGGATAAACTGATGAAACAGCAAATGGAAAGAAGTTCGTTTTCAACGGTATTGTATAATATGTGTCGATACGTTGAAACCGTTCATTCACACCCATACTCGGAGACCATATTAAATGGTAATTAATGCACATTTCGGGTCATTTTATACTTAAAAGGATTCGCCTAATATAAATTACAGATTACGCGGGATTTCTCACAACACTTGTTAAGCACACTTCTGGGTGGAGGCGCTCAGAGTGGAACATTAACCCTGTTCTTACAATGTCTGCAATATTTCTTAAAGAACATCCTTATCATTTTTCGGTAAGTATTCAGATTAACAGCTAGACGTGTGACTTACACACATTCTATAGATTTTGCTTGCGCCCATCCAGATCTTATTCAAGCATGGAATTGCACATTGTGATTTAGAGGCTGAGAGCGTTGTTAAACTCATGGCAGCTTATTCTGCTATTTCTTCCATTCCTGGCACACAGCCACAGAATGTATTTGCAGAAACGATAATTGAAGAAGTTAAAGCAGGAATGAACAATCGGCTTAGACTCAATAGAACCACATTAATGACCTTGTTACAGGTAAATGAGTAGAAACCTCTAATTAAGAACTATAAACACTAACTTAATTTAAAATCAACTAGCTTATTTTGTGGGATAACGACAAAGAAGGAAAAACTTGGTACACCTCTATAGAAAATGAATTTTTAGGAGAAATGGCTCATGGGCGACAACGGAACCACTACTTTAAGGACAAGCTGCCATTTATCTTGGACCCTGTCGTGAACTTTATAAAATCACAGGTTGTGGTTTCTCCATTTACAGAAAATGATTTCCGAACCTACAATACAGCATCTCAAATATTAGTTCTCTTGTGCAGAGAGGATCGGAAGTATCTCAGTCGAGCACTTGCATTACAAAGGGTATTATACTTCTTTCTTAATTTTTACTAAAAATCAAACACATGGCTAAAAAAATATTAATTGCTAGCTTGATGAAACCCGGTATTGCTTAAGGTTCCTCACTTGGTTTATCCTTGCTTTATTATCTGACGGGGCAGATGAATGCCTCAAAGGGATTCTCGAGTTTGAGGATGTGTTTACCGACCTCTTAACCCAAACTTTAAACTCTGTTCAAGCTGCACTTGATAGTACAGAAGCAAATTTTGCAGATAGTACATCAAGCGAAGCACTGGCACTTTGTTTTCTTGTTCTCAAGAGCTGGCTTCTTTTAAGATCACGCTCAAACAATGTATGTGTTAATGTTGACGAAAAAGAGCATGTTCAATCAGACCCGTTGATGTTGTGGATGTCTGTTTGGCCAGCATTGCGCCGGATCCTGTATGGTATTGAATCCTCAACCTTGTTTGTGGTAAGTGTTTTCTGCGCTGTCTTAAACTTGGACAAAATTAACTACTAGAATGGTATATATATATACATAACATATACATAACATATGAACTTTATGTTAGCCCGGAAACTATGGATTGTCGATATGGTCTATGTTCCTTTCCTTGTTACAATTTCTTTTTGGGTGTCATAGTAGCATTGTTCTGATTAATGCCAACGAATGGAGCAGTTTATTGGATACCCTTGTTACTCAGGTAAGAAATTGTTTTTTTTTCGTTAAGTTGAGCACTCTATTTACGATACTTTAAATTGATCCTTTTTAATGTTTTTTTTTTCGCTTCTAGTTATCGGTTACAAACGGAATCGATGAGCTGATGAGTAGTTCCGTCGAAGAGACATCCCCTCTCTATGAATTTAAAGGCAGAGTAACAAAAGTGCGCCAGATGTTTGACGTTCCTCCTATTGAGGTTCCTGCTGATATGTTAATCGACCAATTATACCTTGTACTGCGTTCTGTTATGCAATCACAAGCCGATAACCTTGCCTTTCCTGGTGCTACCAGAGTTATGACAACAGCAATGGGGTTGCCACAATAAAAAAAACATATAGAAAGCACACTTAATTTTGTAATAGATTTCATAATTCATCATTTGCAAAGCTCTCTATCCTTTAATCTCCATAAAAATCACCCTCTCGGTATCTACTTTTACCATTATTGAGGTACGGATCCTAAAACAAAAACCTAAATTACTCGGGGTAGTCAGACTTTGAATAGAGCTTATTGTTTGTTTTTTTTTAATAAAAAAAAAGTAATTTGATCCAAAAACCCAAAACAATTCGGTGGGATATTCAAATGGGCTCACTTTTTATTTTTATTTTTTTGGAAATAAACTGATGACTTGGATAAGATGCTTTTTGTCTATGGAATAGTTGGTTAAATGTAATAGAGACATATAGAGAATTTATATAAATAACAAGTAAAGATATTTGTTTTATTCAAACGGCCGTACAATTGATTTACGTAATGGTGAACAAGACTTGCAAAGACCTCTTTACAGGTTGGTGCTTCGCTAGTCTTCAGCAAGTTAGACTAGGAATAAGTTATAATAAGGAGATATCACAAAAAAGAATACAAGAAGTTTATAAGCCTTAATTGACTAGCTTTAATTTATTGATACTTAACTTGGATCGAGGAGATTATTACTGGTTACTTTGATGACATTATATTGATGATTGTATTGGTAATAATATATATATATATATATATCTGATTGACCGAACACATTTTTGACTACTTATTTTTTCTTCAACCTGTCCACACAAAATGTATAAAAATACACCTATATGTTTATAGTAAATCCCGTTTTTATATAAAAATTAAAAAGAAAAAGAAAAACCTTTATATATATACATTTCTTTGTATTCTGTTGGTTCTTTGGATACAATATACATATATAAATAATTGTGTTTCCGAACTGGCGCAAAGTGATACGTATGATTGCAAATGGTAAAAGCAGAAAAATCCGCAGGGTCCTTTTTAAGTTGAAGCATAAAATATATATATACACATACATACTGGATACATTATATATATATATATTTAAAAAAAGAATATAACAAAAAGGGGGGGAATAGACAGATAATTATTATTTCTTTAAAAAAGCAAACAAGAATGTTGGATATTAGTCAAATGAAAAGAAACGCAACCAGGTATCATGAATCAATATGTACACAATCGCCTTTGAATATTAGCTGCCACTGTTTCATTTGCCTTGCAGATATCCGGTGAAATTATGTTAGCCATATTTTTCAGAACACAGTTGTTCAATTCCATATTTCCAATAATGGGCATTTCGGTACAGTTGCCAAACAACATGATCAGATCAGTAAAAAGATTCTTGATTTTGCTATCATTGTTGCATTGGCCATGAAGGAAACAACAAGATCCTTTTTGATACTCGCTTCAGAAGGCGACTTGATAACAGTGTATTCAATTCGCTGGAAGAGCTTAGAAGCGATCACTGATGAGCTTTCATTGTCCATTGATTTTTTCACACCTTCACGATCACAATAAGTAAACACTGTATATGGCTGACAGTAATGTGGTAGAGCCAGATGACTTGAAGCACGACAAAGAAAATAAGTGCTTGGGTGGTGGGTGTGGTATACACACCACAGTTGAGTAAAATACAAGCACCATAATCCAGAGCGAATACTATAGTTGCTAATGTACCTGGCTGGGTCACATCCCAGGAACGTAATCCCACCAAGCATTCGTACACCTTGCGCTGCTTCATTGTTAACCAAATATTGACCAACGGATATCTTTAAATTAGCGAACCGTCTATATAAACAGCAATGGCCTTCTTTCTTAAATAAGCAACACTTTTACAGTACCAATTGTTCCCTTTTCAAATTTATCTGTATACCTTTGTATAAATCCAATTGAAGCTGTCTTGCTTGGTCAACAAAATTAAGTTCGACTGGCTGGCTGTGTTGATACATTTGACTCAATATCCTTGTTTTTTTTTCAGCTGTATTGGTGGATCAAAAAATCTTGGTATGTTATGGTGAATGCAACAAAGTAAAAAGTCAAAGGGCCTATTTTTTGGCTCTTTTGTTCCAGTTGAGGCAAACTATTTGGTACAAATTACCAGCTTTAGTCTTTGTTAAACTAGAGTGCTGTCTTTTTTTGTCCAATTCAAACTATTGGCAACCAGAAAGCATTTCCCGGTGCGGTAACTGACTGGTGAACCAGTGATGACATATTGGCACAGAAGCTTGGCTCAACAACATTACCATCGAATAATCATTTTGACGGAATGATCGAATTGCATTCAAATATGTGGTCACTCACGCCTATAATGTTGTCGTGATTACTGAATACAGTGCATTCTGCAATAATTTTTCTGTAATCGCAGTGACGGAGAGAAAACAGTTTCAACTTCAACTGTTCATAATCTATATGTTTTTGTCTTTTTCGTCAACAATTCTGTCCATTGATTTACATGCGTGCATAATTGCTTGATGAAAATCGTGCTGTGGTCAATGTGGTCAATGCGGATACTGTGGCAAGAGACAATAAAGCCACGTCCTCAGAATGGCTGTCAAGACTAGCATCTATAACAAATACGATCAGTATTCGCTGACTCGTTTTTGGGCGTTTTCACACCTTACCATCATTACTGCATTCTGTCTGGCTCCTAGCGATACGATTTCTTGAGGTATCGGCAGGTTTATATGTATATCTATTATGGCTATAAGAGTGGCAGCTGTGCCAAAACCAGGCAAATGGGTGCCTTTTATTTTCTTAATAGCCAATAATTTCTCTACTGTTTTTGAGTAAGATGATGTTATCAGCAACAATTTATAAGAGTGACATAAAATCTTTTTCTTTAAAAAATAAAAATAAAATAATAGTTATGAGATTGTTCCATTATTCTTGAAAGTATTTGTAAGTTGTAATGACCACGTTAAGTATTGGAATGCATGTTTTATTCAGGTTAATTGTTTATGGAATTTGTAAACTAAATGGAAGCATAATTGTTGTGACGAGATTCAATTGTGAAGCCATATGACACTACCATATTTGGACGCTTCTGCATAATCGTCAAGAGCCACATTTCAATAAGCTTGGTCTTCTTCCTGATAAATAATCAAAAGCTTTACACATACTCTTTGGGTAGAAATCTCACTAGCTTAATCCCCAACACCTAATAGCTCTACATTAGAAAGCTCAAAAGAGATGCTTGCTGTATAATAATCGATACTGCCATTATTTATCTTGATTTTTTTTAAAAAAAAGAAAGATACTCTTTTCATATCTGCCATTTTTTCTGGCTTGTAAAAGATGGCAGTTATGCTACCACTTTTTCTTCTTTTAGCCGTAGCATAATGTAATTAAAATTAATATGAATAAAAATGAAAAAAAAACTTAAATTTGAAATAAAGTAATATAAATATGTCTAATAAAAATTGGACCTTTTTTTTGAAAATATTTCATACCAATAAAGATGTGAATATTAAAGTGTTGGAGTGTTTGAGGAATAAGGAACTCAATTAGTTTTATAATTATGTTTTTTTTATTGATGAGACAAGAGTTAATACGCACATAAGAGATACCTTTGGAACATGTGCGTGGAATTTCCGTTAATCCTAAGTACTGGAATTATTGAATATAAAGCAGGTGAGTTTAAGCGACTGTCAGAATTAGATCAACCATATTTGACTTCATTATTCGATAGGTGTTTGACCCTTGATCTAGTATTCGTTATTTTTACTGAGCGTAAAAGAAAACATCAAGTCCGATACGCAAGTAAATTTTTTTTTTTTATTTTTTTTTGGTATTTATTGGTAAAACTCTCCTTCTCCCCCCTCAATATTGTGTAGATAGCCACAGAGATGTTTCTATTTGTATTTGTATGTGTATTTGTATGTGTATTTGTATTTGTGTTTGTGTGCCTAAATATATATAAATATATTGTAAAGGAGAAAGGGAAACAATGGTACAAGAAAGCTATTTTTGTCTCTCTTGTCCATCGAAAGATCTTGTCCGTAGTGCCGCTTCCTGGTGTCACACTACACACTAACACTAACACTAATACTAACACTCACAGTCTAGTGCAGTTTGTATTAAAACCACAATACAAGATTAAATCCAAAATATATATAAGAATTCCTATTTTTATTAGCTTATTTTATTTTATTTAAATGATGACTAAATTGACTGTACAGATGTTTTCATACCTGCTCATACGTCCGTGTAGCTAATGTTATGCCCGTTCGTTCGTTTATTTACCTATTTGTATCGGAGAGACTGTCAAGAAGTATTCAAGTTGAACAATTGTTTGTGCGGTCGATTTGACTTGATTCTTGTATCACATATTAAAAATAGGGGATGAATGAAGATAAAGTAAGAAAAAAATAAAAAATAAAAGGGGTGTGATGTAGAATCTTCATTTTATTGATGTTTGGGACACCAAAAAAAGAAAAAAGAATAAGCTCCATATTGTTTTGACTTTCCACAGAAGATTCTCTTTTCTAAACAGTCAAGGCCTTTCTTTAAACACAAACACAGAGATGTATATAAAGTAAACTAAAATAATCAACAGCAGATTATTCTTATTATAAACAAAAACAGATGCTTTTCATAATAATCACAATCTCAACCTCAATCAACATATATTGATTTGTTTCATGCCGTAAAAAAGAAAATACCAAGTTCGGATAAGTTACAATCTTGCTCAATTTTGATGTTTTATTTTTGGCTCAACGAACCTCTTCCAAATCAAGCAAAATCAATCACCAAAGAAAAGAAGAAGAAGAAAAATATTAAGGGAATCACTATGGATATAATTAACCTTTTTTTACTTTTATTTTTAAAACAATCAAATTTTGTTGCCTAGCAACATATTGTTATTATTACTACTACACACAGTTAGAAACACTAATAATAATAATAATAATAAACCAAGGCATATATAACGTCAAACATTAATGACTACATATATATTATCTCACACACACACATATACATATATACTACATCCAATTATAAGAAGAAGAATAAGAAGAAGAAGAAAAAAACTGGGGCGACAGATTGACGTAGAGTTTGGTAGTGCAAAGCTACTCAAATGATTCAATGACTTGTCTATTTTTGGCAACTGTGTCTCAAAGTGATATATATGTATATATACTATTATATAATAATAAGAAAAAAAAATAGCAGTTGTGGTAGTAATTTTAATAGGGAATATATATATACATTGATAGTGATAGTGATAGTGATGAAATATGAATTGTTTGGACCTTACTTGGACGCACACTCCACTCATGGGACCAACTTAACTTGGAAGTACTTTCTATTATTACTAAAAAAAGAGCCCATTGTAAATTAGGCATTAAGAATATAAAATATATAAAAAGATATAAAAATAAAGGATCTATTCTCATCTTTACTTGTTTCTTTCTCTCTTATTAACAACAATTATATTTACAAATATTTATATATATATATATCTTCTTTAAATAATATTAATAATAATATACTTCAATATCAATGACTAGTCTACCAAAATTCCATTCATTTGGCAAACGAAGCTCTGTTCAGCCCAAAAAGGCTCCTAAAGAGAAGCCAAGAGTCGTAATCCGTACCTTATCATCCTCTAGCTTTTCTATGGTGTCTCCAGCCACAAAAATGCGTAAACGACTGTCGACCTTTTTGAATGGAAGTAGTTCGACCAGTAACAACAGTTCTCCCGAACAAGGATCCTTTAGACACAGTCTCTTTTCTATCAGACAGAATGGACCAGGAGATTGTTCAGACAATACAAGCACAACATCGTCAGAATCAGACCACACTCCAAGCTCCCCGTTATCCCAAAAACAGCAACTACTACTACAACAGCAACAAGATAATAATAATAACAATCATGAGCATCATCATCAACCGTCATCAGTGCCAGTATCAGAATTTGGAGTAGTTTCGATAGACAGCCACCTTGAACACCATGCAAATGACCCTGCAATCACAAAACAACCACAGGATGTCTGGTGTACTCACCAAGATATCTGGGTTGTTTCACCCCCTAATCCCATCAAAAACCAAAACCAAAACCAACTCCAATACCAATATTATAATCATCATCATCAGCAGCAGCAGCAGAAACGGCAGCAACCTCAACTTCAACCTGTCACGCCTCACACAAACCCAAAGCCAGAATTGGTCCGACTGCAGCTTGCTCAGCAGGTCAGCCGTGTACTAGGTTCGGTTATGGCCGATGTAGATGAGGAAATCGATCAAGAGTGGGAGATAAGCAGGGCTGCATTGACCTTGAGTCTATCTCATTGTGTTTAAATTAATTATATATTCCTTTCATTCTATTTATTCAAATTTTTCCTTTTCTTTTTTGTATATATCACCAAAACCCTCTCTATCTCTTACTTTAATCTATCAATCTATCTACCCGTTTCTACCATCCTTTTACTACCACATTTTCCTTTCGCTCTCTCCGCACCCACGCACAAGCACACGCATACGCATACGCATACGCATACGCATACGCATACACACACGCACACGCACACAAACACGCACACAAACACACACATATATATAATGTAATTCATCAATTTTCCTCTCTTTTTCTTTTTTCATTTATTTAATTATTACTTTTATTTTTATATTATATATATCTATTACTTTTGTCCGTTTTTTCTATTACATACATTGCATTCAACAATTTCGCATCAAAGAAATCAACAAGAAAGTTGATGTATAATGTATATACATAAAAAAATACATGCGTATCCATGGAAACCAAAAAAAAATCCAAATCAAGTAATAAAGAAATGATTGGATGTTTAAATGTCCGACATTTTCTGTCGATTTTTGTTTCAATTTCATTTGTCTTTCTACTTTATTTTATTTTTATGGTTTTGTTACTTAATTTTAATTACAAAAGAAAACCAATAGTATTGACTAAAATTGATTGATTTCCCAAAGGAAATAATCAATTTACCAAGATAATCCCATATTCTTGTATATAAATAATATAATATAATAAATCATTAGAATATATATATATAAGTTTAATATTTTCGATTTTATTATTCTTGTTCTTATTGTAATGCTGGGTAGTTTTGCGGATATTATAGAGTCTTTGTGTGTACGACGAGGTCATAGCACTTGTTTTCTTTTTTGGCTGTTGCTACTAATGTTACCGTTGCTGCAACCGTTGCTGGTGCTGCTGGTGCTGCTGTTGTTAGACTAATGAGAATTTTAAATGCATTTTATACATATGTATTCCCTGAATGAGTGTGTGTATTTTTCTTTTCTTTTCCAGCCAGCCGGTTCAAATGAGATTAGAACTTTTGAAGCGTGCAAAATAGACATTTAAATATGTAGATATATATCTATATATATATCTATACATCAAAATGTAGTCCGATTCAGAGCCAAATACAAAGAGAAAGAGAGAGAAAAGAAAGTAGAGAAATCCTCTCATCTTTATGGGTAGGCAAAAGCCCAATTTTATTTTTATTTTTATTTTTATAAGAAAAAATAAAATGATTATTACTAGTATTATTGCTTGGCGTTATTTATTTATTTTTTGTATTGTGTACAAAAGAGTAAGAAAAGAAAATTTCTTTATTGTTGTTTATGTAAGGAAAGAGAGATATATATATATATAAAAATATACATTTTGTGTCAAAAGAGAAAGCCAAATGTTGCAAGAGAGTCGGCACGTGCGACAAGGTAGGACATGTATTCTGTCCAACCTCATTGACTTTTTTATTCAATTTTTTTTTATTATATTATTATTTTTTGGCCTTTCCTCTCCGCTAAGTTATTTCACTCTAAAAAAGATATAAAATGCAAAATAAGCAACGAAAGCCAAGCCAAAAGCAATATATATAAAAAAAAGTTTAAAAAAGGCCAAGGCAGTAAAAGAACAAGAAGAAGAATGTTTGTATCCATAGGTGTTTTTAAGGTATAGCATTTTAAACTAGGTTACTTTGTGAGATATATAAATATTATGCTTTTGTAAGGCCTAGCCACCGCCTGGCTTAGTTGGCCTTGGATTACTTGTAGTAGAGTAGCCACATATTCAAAGGTTGAACAATGACTTGATCATTCTTCAACACAAAAAAAAAAGAATCTCTTAAGATAAAGAATGAAAAAGAAGAAATAGTAAGAAATAATATGATTTATTAAATAGATACTTATCAAATAGAATGAAATATGAAAGAAAGGGTTACCTGCTTATAAAATATAAAAAGACAGATACAGATAGATATACATATATAGTAGTCTGACCTGGTTCATCATTGCCAAGTCTTCTTGTTACCTTATATTTTCCAAGCAGCGCACTTTAATAACCAAATAAACTCTTTATTCTATTTAGGCGTCCTCAACCCCTCCCTCTCTCTCTCTCTCTCTCTCTCTCTCTCTTTCTATTTCTCCTCCCTCTTCTTCTTCTTTATTTCATTCTTTCTTTCTTCATTTCTTTCTCTATTTCTTTCTTTATTTCTCATCTTGTATTTTCTATTTAATTTTGCCACCTTCATTTATTCTATCATTACTTCCCTCCTCCTTCTCCTTTTAAGTCCATCTTTTACACTGCACCATGCCTGTGCCAGTGTCTGACTGGCTGAAGCGAGCCCGTCGTCTTCGGCACAACCCTGTCAAATCTCTCAAACTAAAAAGAAAGTCAAAGAGTGCATTCCCTATGCCCTCTGCCGAACAACGAAAGATCTATGTCAACATGCCAATCGCACCAGACGAGGTAGACGAGTATGGCCAGCCCTTAAAAAGCTACATGCGAAACAAGATCCGGACAGCAAAGTACACATGGTACACCTTCCTACCAAAGAATTTGTTTGAACAGTTTAGAGGAATCGCAAATCTATACTTTTTATTTCTTGTCATCCTCCAAATGTTCCCAACATTTAGCACATCAGCATCGCCGATTCTTGTCATCCTCCCACTAGCCGCCATTCTCCTTCTCACTGGTGTCAAGGACTTGATGGAAGACCGAAAAAGACAGTCGACTGACGACGGTGTCAACCACGCCATGGCCTACACTCTTAGCAATTGGAAGAATATCAATGTACCTGAATACAAAGTCTCGCTCGGCCGACGCTGGCTTAATTCATTTGTCAAATTCTTTACGCGCTGGAAAAAACCAAAGCAAATGATCACTGACGACTATGATGATAATGATGATCAAAACGGCAAGCGTCTATCACGCGCACTCAGCCGTGTTCAGACAAACGTGTCCCGCACAGACTCTTTTCTCGAACCGTCCACGCCCACAAGCAAGACTTCCTCTCTCGGACGCACCCTGCGTTCAGGCACCGCACCATTCAGCCAGGTGTTTAAAAAGAAGAAGAAGAACAAGATACCTTATCGGCCCGGTCAGGTCCCCCACTCGGTCCTCCGGCGCTCCGTTCAGAACAGTAACGCAAGCGAAAAAAAGAAGAAGAAGAAGAAGCAGGCTCTGATGCCAAAACGGCCAATGGATAAACGCTGGCAGGGAGTCCAGTGGAAGAATGTCCAGGTTGGAGATTTTGTCTATCTACGCGATGGAGAGGCTATCCCCGCAGATATTGTTGTCCTGTCCTCGTCTGAGCCTGATGGCCTGTGCTACGTCGAGACACAGAATCTGGATGGTGAAACGAACCTGAAAATTAAACGCTCCCTGCAGGCCACGATTGAAATGAATACCCCAGAAGATTGCGAACGTGCCCAGTTTTATGTCGAGAGCGAACCCCCACACGCCAACCTTTATTCTTACAATGGTGTCCTGCGCTGGAAGGTCGAGCGAACCGACGAAGGCATGGAGGAACAAAAGTATCCCGGTGTACCGGTCACCCCGCGCGACAGTCTAGAAGAAGAAGAAGAAGATCTTGAGGATGAAATTGTGTACCATGAAAAGTCTGAGGCTATTACAGGTAGCAGCCTTCTTCTGCGTGGCTGTGTTTTACGTAATACAGGGTGGGTAATTGGCTTGGTTCTCTTTACGGGTAATGAGACAAAAATCATGCTTAATTCAGGAAAGACCCCCAGTAAACGTAGTAAGATGGAAAAGGCCACAAATCCCCATGTAAGTAAAAATAAAAGCTTATATTTAATTTGTATGCATTTATATTTATATTTATATTTATATTATTTATTTATTTGTTTGTTTGATCCTTAATCTTTAATCTTTAATTTGTCATTTGTGGTGTGCATATATGTAGGTCATTGCAAACTTTGTTCTCTTGTTCATTCTCTGTATCATATGTTCCATTGCTGTCAGTATTGTCTACAATGAAACCTCTTCATCGAATTTCTTTGAGCAACCTGATGCTGAGAGTTCTACTATGGAAGGCTTCCTCATGTTCTGGTAAAGTATACTATATATACCTATATTAAGCAAATGGAATGGGCAGAAACAAACAAAAATAATTAATCTCGAGGCTTTTAATTTCATTAGGACAACACTGGTTATTTATCAAAATATCATTCCAATTTCTCTGTATATATCCGTTCAAATTGTCAAGACCGCTGCAGTAAGTTTCTTTTTTTTAAAAAAAAAATGAAGGATGAATTTTAAGCTTCTCAGCCCTATCTCTCTTTATTTATTTATTTATTTATTTATTTGAATTCTACTTTAAATACTATAAATATAAAACTTTATAATGTGGCTCACCCTAATATCTCTGTGGCTCACCCAACCTCTCTGTGGCTCATTCTTTATAGGCCTATTTTATCCACACTGATATTGACATGTACAACGTCCGCCTTGATCAACCTTGTGTACCCAAAACATGGAATATTTCTGATGATCTTGGACAAATCGAATATATCTTTTCCGACAAAACCGGCACACTGACACAAAACGTGATGGAATTCCGAAGGTGCACAATCAATGGCGTCGTCTACGGCCTGGGCGAGACAGAGGCTGCAATTGGTGCCAAACTGCGCGACGATCCAAACGCCGTCAATGCTCGAGGAGATTCAGAATACGAACTCGAAGCCGCCCGTCAAAAGATGAATGCAGAACAATCTAAACTGTTTGAACACAAGTACGTCAACCCAAACTCACCCTTTGTGGACCCTTTGGTCTACGAAGATCTGGCCAAGAACGACAGTCAGTCACAGAGTGTCGTCCACTTCTTTTCTGCCCTTGCCTTCTGTCACACCGTCATCCCCGAAATAGCTGACCTAGACAAACCAAATGTGATTGATTACAAGGCTCAGTCACCTGATGAAGCTGCTCTGGTAGCTACTGCACGCGATGTTGGATTCACATTTGTTGCTCGTGAACAGGATACTGTCAAGATTGACGCCATGGGTGAAATCAGATCTATGCAGCTCCTCAATGTGCTCGAGTTCAACTCGACCCGAAAACGTATGAGTGTGATTATGAGATCTCCTCAGGACGGCCGCATCGTGTTGCTGTGCAAGGGCGCTGATTCGGTTGTTTATGAAAGACTTTCTCAGAACCTCAGTGAGGACGACGAAGATGACCAGAACCAGAAACGGATCAGAGAAGAGACCCTGCAGCATTTGGCAGTATTTGCCAACGACGGTTTACGTACCCTTTGTATCGCAAGCCGTGTACTCGAAGAATCAGAATATCAGGAGTGGGCCGCTCGTTACAAGACTGCCTCTAATAGCATTGTGGACCGCGAAGAAGCAATCGAAAATGTATGCGAAGAGATCGAACAGTCTCTGACACTAATCGGTGGAACTGCCATCGAGGACAAGCTTCAGGAAGGTGTTCCGGAGACGATTGCTGTGCTCGCCAAGGCAGGAATTAAGATTTGGGTACTGACAGGCGACAAGATCGAGACAGCCATCAACATTGGATTTGCCTGTAATTTGCTGACCAAGGACATGTTACTTCTAAGTGTCAACGGACGCGATGCAGACGACACTTTGGAACAGTTACGCCAAGCTCAGGCCCAGGTCAATGAAAAGTCAACGTATCAAAAGTGCGCGCTTGTGATTGATGGAGAGTCGCTCAAGTATGCTCTCGAACCACCCTGTAAAAAAGAACTGTTGACTCTGGGTACCCAGTGTATGGCTGTGCTTTGTTGTCGTGTTAGTCCAATGCAAAAAGCCAAGGTGGTCAATCTAGTTAAAAAGGGATTAAAGGTGATGACCCTGGCCATTGGTGACGGTGCAAACGACGTGTCAATGATCCAGGAAGCCAACGTGGGTGTTGGTATCAGTGGTGAAGAAGGTCGCCAGGCTGTAATGGCATCAGATTATGCGATCGGTCAATTTAGATACTTGAGTAAATTACTACTGGTCCATGGCCGATGGTCTTATTTGAGAACCTCTGAAATGATCTTGACTTTCTTTTACAAGAATATTATGTGGACACTTGTTTTGTTCTGGTATCAGCTCTTTTGCGGGTAATGTCAAGTTATATATATACACACAAAGAGTAGTATTGAGTAAACTAAACTTATGTTCTTAAAAAATGTAGCTTCTCTGGTACAATGATGTTTGATTACTCTTATATTACTCTTTACAACCTTGTCTTTACGTCTTTGCCATGTATCTTTGCTGGCGTGCTTGACCAGGATCTCAAGGCTGCTTACTCATACAAACACCCTCAACTCTATCTAATGGGTATCCGAAATGACAAATTTCCAGTTTCGCGATTCTATCTCACGGTTGTGGATGCGATCTATCAATCTGCGATCTGTTTTGGTATACCTTATCTCGTGTTCGTGGATGCTAAAATGCACTCTAGTGGGTATGACACTGAAGGTGTCTATGAACTCGGTACATTTATTGCCGGTATTGCTGTGATCATTGCGAATGCGCTTGTAGGGTTTACAATCTACAGTTGGACATATGTAATGGTGCTTGTTCTAGTACTTTCGTGTGCAACATATTTCATCTGGACTGGTATCTATGCACATGTTATGACATTTACCTTCTATGGCGAAGATATATTGTTCCGTGGTGGTACATTCTGGCTGTGTTTGCTAGTTACTTTTATTATCTGCATGCTGCCACGCTACGTGACAAAGTATTACTTGCACATGTATTATCCGTTTGACAACGACATTATCCGTGAGATTGTATTGTGTAATGGTCATAGTGTGTTTGACTGGCATCATGGACGCAAGGCCCGACCCCAGCTTGAAGAAGAAATGCCAATTAACCTTGCACGCTCACCGACCGGTCATTCAACATCAGCCGAATATGCTGCGGACCGGATGATGCAAGATGAACTGTATGGCGATGAGAACTCGTATGCGCTCACTGAGCCTAGCCCGGTATTCAAATATGCCAAACTCAACCGAACAATGACAGCTGCTTCTGGAAAGAGTGAGATTATGTACATGAAGTCGGGCCAAAGTACTTCCTTCACCGGTTTTGCATACTCATCCGACGATGCGCACGTGTTTGATGAGTACCGCAAGTCAGTCTATCGCCGCAACAGTAGTGCCAGCCTTTCACCATCTCAAATCAATTCACCGCTGCCTTGGGAAGAAAACCATACAGGCAAGCGCGGTGACTGGATGCCACTGGACAAGTTCAAACTCAAGAGATACGAAACAGACCCTCACTTCTCCAAACAGCAGAACAATAAGAGTGTTGCCTGGAAGGTGATGAATGCCATGAAACGAAAGCCATCTCCAAAGCCATCCTCCCGATTAGCCCAGCAAGATCCCTTTTCCATGTTTGATCAGGCTGACGAAGTGAGTGAGACAGATGGCCAGGGCAGTACCGCATCGTCGTCGAGTACGACGTTGCACGTCCAGCAACTCGAAGTGTCTACCAATAGACTGCCTACTTCAAGCACCACTCTTCTTCAGCCCAGTACTCCTCTATCTGCCGGATACCACAGCCAGAGTTCTTCTTCATCAGATCTTCCAACACGGCCGCTATTGAACTCGACTTCCCCGCTACCATCTAGTGACTTTGATCCCCTTTATTCTCCTCGTCCTTCATCCAACTAAACAAGAGAGGAAACAAAAGGCCAAAACAACACACATCTTACCTATATTTTTTTTTCTTTTACCTTTACCTTTACCCTTACCCTTACCCTCAACTCTACATTCACCTTTACATTTTTTCGCTCTCTCTCTCTCTCTCTCTCTATTCCTCTTTTTCATTTAGCATAAACATCTTTACCTTTCTTTAGCTGATCCATCTAAATTTCATAGATTGTACAAAAAACGCCCTCTTTCTTCTTTTTCTTCTCTTCTTTCTTGCTTTTATCCTATAAATCTATATCTTTTATCTGTCTGTGTCATAATAATTTTATATTGTTTTTATCTCTTCTTCTTTTATATATATATATAAGCAATTACTTGTTGTTGTTTTTTCACTTTCTGCTTTTGACATTTACAATCCACGTGAAATACGGTGCGCTAACTACTGTCAGACAAGATAAGATAAAAGTCGAAATACAATATAGTTGTTTCTATAGTTCTGGTACACGTTTCAAATAGCAATTAATTATATTAAGCTGTGAACGAGATTGGTAAATAAAAATCTCAGTTGTTTATTGTTATTTGAGCTTGACATATTACTCTTGCTCCAATTTATTCTATAACAAATCATGATTTATCTATTTTTATAATGAGCATTTACTTCAAGGGACTACTGGCTTTATAATACATGTATTAATATTAACATTAATATTAATAATAAAATCAACAAAAGTATTATGATGATGATGATGATGATGATGATTATATTAATGCACTCCTCATTTTTACAGCTATACAAGTATTATATTTTTTGAAAGATAAGATAATATCGATTATATTAAGAATTGCGTCTAATCGTCCTTTGGTTACAAATAATCTGATATTTTGTTTATTAAATAGCAAAACATAAAATACCCCTAATTTAAATTGGACAAATGCCATATTCAGGATACAGTAACTAAACGCGCCTCTGTCGCGACAGAAACTGCCAGTTGAACGAGTGGTCATTTTCCATTTAAAGACATTCAGTAGTTCGATAATATTTTTTTTATTTAATTTCAATTTCAATTCAATTATGCAAAGTTTTACCTACTATTTTATCTGTGTGCTTGCTTACTTCTGTGTATGTGTTCAAATTATGTGCACAGTTTCATATTTTGGTCGCCTCTAGTTCTTTAACCTATAAGCCAAATATTGTACAATGGATTGGAAATAAACAATAGAACCTTCCTATTATTCCTTTTTATTTTAGCCAAACCTTACTAAAGTAAGTAAATAAAATAGAGATGTGTGTAAGAATATGGGAGATACCTAAATACTGTTTTGTTTTATATAAAGGTATGAACAGGAACTTGGGGACTCCCTTTCAACAGTATAAAGAAATAAGGAATTACTTTCTTAGCATAAAATAGTGCTTTTATTGATAAATTCCTCTCCTTGTAATTAAGAAACAGATCATAATAATCATATTAAGAAAAGGGCCTTTATTGTCTTGGTACCATTGTTTTTATTATCTTCTTGCCAAAGGCTTAGCTTTATTGAGTTATTCAAAACCAAATAGTTACTAGCAATAACGTCTTTTTTCTTTAAGAAAAAATAGCCTCTTAAATTTTGGATCTATTGAAAAAATATTTTATACTTTAATTTCTTTTAACAAACCACGCTGTTAATACTCTCTATATATATTAATTTCAACTGCCTGTGATTCTACATGGCATATTCTGTCATGTACAAGGTTTCATTGATCCTTTTTATGTCATCAATGTCATTTTGCATCTTTTATGTATATTTCATTTTCATCTACAGCGCATGAGGTACTTTTACTAGTACCCAAACTATTTGAGATCGAATCCAAGCTAAAGCAAAAATTAAAATTAAAATTAAAAGAAAGTGTACCCGGACCGCACTTAGCCTCAAAAAGAAAGAAGGGTTGAGGGAATGGGAAGGAAAGGCTTTGTTGAATCTCATTCTGTATTAATTCTATTATCAAAGACTATACTATATTCTTATATATATATATATAGTATATTTGCATATGCGTGTTGTGTTCTGTGGAGAGAGTGAGAGATATATTTTGTTTGAGTTTAAACTTTATTTCCTTCCTTTAGTATAGCATTTCTATATTAGATCAACACAATAATTTGATTTCCGTTTTGCTAAGAAAAAAAAAAAGAAAAAGTATCTCAGGGCGCCCTAAAAAGAAAGCAAAAATGACTCCATAGCAATATATTTGGCTAATAGAAAAAGTGTAGGCCTTTTTTTTATCAATTTATTATTATATTAACCAGCTTGTAAGAGTTTTTCTCATTTCCTTTTTTAAGTAAAACTAATACAATCACCCTCCAATTGTTTCGGTATGTAAAAATCCTCGGGAAGACTGAAAGGTTTGTATTACCTTATTTGGATGTGATAGCAATTTGTTTAATAACGAATATTTTAAATGTCCGCCCATGACGTATAGATTCACACTCAAGCAACACTTATACACACACACAGAGAGAGAGAGAGAGAGAGACGTAAGTGAGTACAAGTGTGAGTGTGAAAGTTAATGAGTGAGTGGGTGAGTGAGTGTAGGTACCAAAATTTCTTTAAAAACTCTGGCTGAGCAGTCAATAAAATCAATTGTAGTTTGGTTGCATAATCATCTATATATAAATTATTCTATACAGTCATATACAAATATATACACCTACATATATTATACATTATTTCTATTATCGAATTGACATCTATTTAAAATATACACAGAGTAACATAAGATGAGCGATTCAAGTTTATCTTTTAATCAACGCATCCAGCCTTTTGTTCTGCTGGCTAAATCAGTCAAGGGCGTTGCTACTGGGCAACTGATCATGGATTGCCTTGCTGCACCCGGGGTTTACGTCTTTGAAGAATTATACCAATCACCAAACGTAATCAAGGTCAGCTAAATCCTTAAAGAATCATCCGAGAATCATAATTAGAAGAAGAAAGAAAAATAATCTCTCTCTCTCTCTCTCTCTCTTTTTTTTTAAATAATAATAATAATAATAATAATAAAAGTGTTACTCATTTTGTGTATAGGCTGCTTCTCTACCCGAGGTTGCACCTTATCATTCTCTTTTACGTTTGTTTCTTTATGGCACTTATCGCGACTATGTAGGTAAGTAATTCTGAAGATTAAACAAACACAGCTGTAAAGACAATCTCAAACCCTATTACCTTTTCTTGTGTCTTCTCTTTTAATGTAAATTATAGACAATAAAGCCAATCTACCTGAACTATCTCCTGCGCAGTTGATTAAGCTCAAGCACCTTTCTATTGTCTCCTTGTCCGAAAAGAACAAGGTAAATAGACCAACTTGCAAAACAACTGGTGTATATTTACTATTAATTATTATTGTTATTATGATGATAAATAATATTAATATTGATAATAATAAAATTATTATTAGACACTTCCATATGAATTGTTGAAACTGTACCTCGACATTCCAACCGTAAGAGCTTTGGAAGATTTGATTATCGATGCATTCTACCAAAATATTCTTCAAGGAAAGCTGGATCAACGTCAACAGCAGCTTCAAGTAGAGCGCGCAATGGGAAGAGACCAGGAAGAGAGCCAGATAGAAGAGACGATGGCCATTCTTGAGGCCTGGTCTACCAGAACAGGAAATTTGCTGACCGAGATTGACCGTACTGTCCAGAAAGTCCAGGATGAGATGGTGAAGGATCAGCACGAACGTGAACAGTACGACAAGCAGATCGCGGCTGTTCAACGCCTGGTACGGAACCAGAAAAATTTGACTATAGATGACAAAGACAAAGAGAAGACTGGAGCTGTTGGAAATGGAAGACGTGATACTGGGAGCGAATATGATGATTACAACTATGGGGGCCAAGACTTTTCGGACAGAGTGGGTGGCAGAGCAAAGAAAAGGTAGGCAAAGATCGATTTCTAAAAAAGGAAGAAAGGGTTTGGGGATATTTTAAAAAATGTGAGCGATGAAAAAAAAGAGAGAAAAAAAAGGTGTTGTGGAATATATACATATATGAATATATATTCAATTCAGTAGGGCCTCAAAACGGTTTATGGTGGGAAGAACCTAAGTACACACACACACACATACATACATACACACAAATACAAACACATACAAACAAACAAACAAACACACACACTTACACAAAAGGGAGGGGGGAGGGAGAAAGAGACTCGATTGATTTAAAGATCTTACAGACGTTGTGTTTTTTGTATTGTTCATTAGAAGTGAAGAACACCAATACTATTTCTGATCATCTACTGACTTGTCACAAAACTGCAAAAAAAAGATATCTTTACGTCTCGAATAATATATTGTGGTACTATTGGTGCTGTTGGTGGTTCTGGGAAAGATCAAGAGCATTGATTTACAAAAAAAAGGATTGAGTGGTCTTAGTAAAGGAAAGAAACGAAGCAAGAAAAGTATTTACTCGAGCCGATTGAACGTAATAATACTTGTGTCTATAACCACAATCAACGATCTTAAATTAGAATGCTATTATTTCAAAATGTGAAAAAACATGAATTTGTCAAATGTAAATAAGAGCGTTAAAATATTCAAAGAAACTGGATAACCCTTTCCTGAAAACAAAACAAAAAAGGAATCCCAGAAGATTTAAACTAATAATTGATTCAAAAGGGTTGGGATACGTCTTGTACAGTTTTTGTACAATTTTCTTTAACAAATAAAATAAATTATCGTAAACGTTAAAGGTGATCAAGACCCTCATCTAGATATGTAGTTCATTTATTGCAGTGCGCGAACCAACCTTACTAAATGATCGGTTGGAAAATATTGTTTGCCTCGATGACTCAAGGTTCATAGTAAAAAGACAACATTACGTACCTGAGGCATTATAAAGCTTATATAAATATTCAAATGTATAAGGATATACACTTTTAGGAAAAAGAAATGTGGAAATAATAGTGCGACGATTTGCACCTTACCTCTAAGCAGGTAGTTTCGAGCGTATGGTTCTATATGTATGTAATATATATATATATAATTATCTTTAATATTAAAGTCCTTTAATGGATTATAAAACCTGTCAAATTAATAAGACAAAGAGGTTATACCCGCAAGAAGTTGGTGTCATATAAAAAGCTGTAATGTTTTAAAAGAAGCTAGTTGGTAGTACAAGCCAGATAAAAATGGGCAAAAAGCCTAATTCCAATACCGATTGATACACAAGATTTCCTTTTCAAGACATACATATTACACGTCGGAGACGCGAATTTTTGGTACGTATATCTTTCTTTTCGCGTCTGAACACCTCTTGACTTTGAAGAAGCACAATTGTTTCGCCAAACCCTTTCTAAAGCAAACAAAGACATTGGATACACTTGTAATAGTTTTTGTGAGCATAATTAGAATTTTGTTTTCCAATTGAACTAATTTTCGCAAACTAATTGGGTGCTTTAAATTAATGAATAAAGTATAGCTTATTTCTGACTGTAACCAGATTTACCACAGAGGTATTCAAGTGTTTGACTGTTTAATAACCTTGATTGAAAGCAAGAAAAAAAAGAAGACTAGATAGGGTGAAAATAATATTTATTAAAAGAGAGGGAAGTATGATTGTTTATAGTTGTTGTAATTACAATCCCCCTGTTGTGGAGTTTGTATTCCATTCAACTGTGGTGGGTATATCCCAACCATCACAGCTAGTATTAAAAATAACATTCACCGAGAGCACACATAATAATGCATTGGATTGTTACGAGCTATATGATTAACTAACATGTTTATCATTTTTTTTTGGTGACTGAAACTTGAATACTAGATTTTCTGAGACTCACTGGTATCTACATGCTAAATACAGTTTTTTATTTTATATTTTAATAAAACTATTATTATTATCTATTGTTAGAATATTTAACCACTATGATATAATCCTACGAATTTAACAAAGTAATAAACCTTTATCCATTCATTTAATTTTTTCTATAAAAAAAACGAATCGACAGTGAATTGTATTATTATTTTTGTTCTCAACCTGCTATTTATAAGTCATAAAGCAGACATATTATACATATACACTAAAAAGAAAAGGCATTTTTTTAATGATAAAAGTCTTGATTTCGGATTCTAGTTAGCAAATGTTATATAAAAAGTTAAACAAGTATTAGAATGCTGGATATGGTTTATGATATAACTTGGATCATGGCATGATCTTAAAAGGTAGCTTCGTCAGACTTGAGTCATGGCCTAGAAATATTGTAACAGTAGAAAGGATGATATTTCCGACAATCGAGACTAGTATTATTAGATCTAAAGGTGCTAGTATTTTATCACCTACATTAAAGTACTGCACAACATAGCACACTCAAAGGACTGATAAACATAAGCTCTTAACATATTGTATGAAACGCTTAAAAAAAAAGACTTTTATAGTTTATGGATGATCGTATCAAGCCATTAATCAATGACTGAATATTTATAATTTAATAGATATATATATGTGTATTAGAGCATTAATATTTTGTATAGATCGATAAACATATACCATTGATAAAATAATATAAGAAAGACCTTCATTTGCTTCCATAGCTCACTTCTTTGGCGCACCAAGTAACTATAGATAGTCAGAGATATCGGGATAATCGACCAAGAAAAAGAAAAAGAAAGAGGAAGTCTGGAGGTGTGACTAAATTGAGCTTTGAGTGTCTGGACTTGCTTCCTATCTTTAAAGGCAGTATACAAGACCTTGATTGATACCAAACCCTTTCGTTTTTTTTTATATTCCTCACTTTGGGACAAATCTAGAAATTGAGCAGAAATTTATTTCTCCGGCTATTGATCTTGGTTCTTTGAATTGAACGAACAGTCTTTTGTTCCTCTCATTCTGATAGATAACTTTAGAGACCGCAGGTATTATACCCAATAATGAAAATCTAAGCATTATGGTTAATGAGTATGTGTGTGTATACAGAAAGAAGAAGAAGAAGAAGAAAAGGGAGGATTTACAATATATATATATATATATATAATTTATCTAATGAATAAGATCCAAATAAGTCCACAAAGCTATGTTTAGACAATGTATTTAATTACCATCGTTTTGTGGTAGTTTGTTCTATATATGACTATATGATTATACAAGAAATGAATCAATAGATAAATAAAAATTGTACAAGAAGTTGGTGAAGGGGTACAAAAAATAGAATAATATATGTGAGTGAACAAACAAGAGAGAAAATGGCCATAGTCTAATTTGGTCAAAGGTCAATCTTTATGCCACGAGGGATGTCTGGGCAAATTTGGTAGAATAGTGAGCCAAACAAATGAACTAATTTTTTTGTTTATATTTATATTAACAATATTGACAAATATTTCATTTAATTCATATATTGAATGTTATACGATTTATATATTAAATGTAGATCATCATCAAAAATACAATTATTTATATTTATATTTATATTTATATATTGCACTTTTTCTCTTATTATTATTTTTATTATTATTTTATTTTATTTCATTTCTCTTATA
Source organism: Phycomyces blakesleeanus NRRL 1555(-) (assembly GCF_001638985.1). Classification (NCBI taxonomy): domain Eukaryota; kingdom Fungi; phylum Mucoromycota; class Mucoromycetes; order Mucorales; family Phycomycetaceae; genus Phycomyces; species Phycomyces blakesleeanus. The sequence continues at coordinate 90,134 of NW_017265149.1, forward strand.
ATTTGTACAAAATTTAATATGTATTTACATAATACATATTCACCAAGAAGAAGTTATAAAAAATAATAATAAGAAAGAGAAAGTGAGTGAGTGAGTGAGTGAGTGAGTGAGTGAGTAAGAAAGAAAGGAGGGGATTACACGGTATCTATTTGTCTTTGTAAGTAGTAATGAGATGATCCAGCATCAGTTTTGTGCAAGACAAGATGACTTGGTCAAAAATAAGAAAAGAAAATTAAAAGAAAAGAAAAAAAGAAGGGGGAGGAGAGGAGAGGAGAGGGGAATAACTAGCCGGTCTTTCTCTTCATCTACTTTGTTCTAGTTGAAAGGTTTGCGTCTGGTGATGTGTGTATGAAATCATTGAAGAAAAGAAGAGAAGAAGAAGAAAAAGACGTTGACAGTTGTGATGTATCTGTTGCTATGTTGCTATGTTGCTATGTTGCTTTGTGTGATTGTGTATATATGGTAGAGAAGGATGATGAAGAAGAAGAAGAAGAAGAAAAGGTTGTTGGTCCATGCGCCAAAGGCTGTATATCTCTTTCTTATTCTTCAAAAGAAAAGAAAAATGGAACTATTGCTTGACACCAATCCAGCTGGGCTTTGCGGCAATGGGTTTCTGAGCAAGGATAGGTCGCTCACTACGGTCGTTAGAAGATCGTTTAAAGGTACGGCCGAGACGATGGACGCGGAGATGACGGCGCATGTTGCTTTGAACACTGAATTTCCGGGAACATCCATCTTCCGGGCACTCGAATGGCTTTTCGCCAGTGTGGGAATAGGTGTGAATCCGCAGAGAAGATGGCCGAGAGAAACCCTTGTTGCAGTAAGGACAATGATACTTGTTTGTCGCACTAGATACTTCTTCAGATATATTGTTATTGTTATTGTTATTTTTATTGTTATTCTGCGGCTGGGATTGAGGCTCATCAGAATAGTCCGAATAGCAGCTAATGTATTCTTCGCTTGTAGGAGACTGGGGTGCGGATAAGGTTGGACTGAGGGGAGGGTTGCTGGTGATCGTGGAGGCAGAAGATGAAGAGCAAAGGGTAGGTGGTAGTTCTTGGCGAATGGGGAGAGGGAGATCAAAGGTATTTGTGGACACTGCGCGGCGATGGCTGGTCATGGTAGTGGGTGTGGTAGATGTGGATGTGCTGTTTGTGGTGAAGGGGGCTAGGTAAGGACCATTGTTTGCGCCACGGGTATAAGGATGGCTGTAGTCCGAAAAAGATCTCGAGTGCATATTTCTGGCTGGTCGATGGAGAAGCATCGAGGGTGGTAGCCGAGGGGCGTGCATTGGGCCAAATGAGAAATTGGGTAAAGTGTCCTCACTCAACCGTGGTTCGACCGGCGCAGGTGAGTGGCCTGATAGTGATAGGCTCTGCATGTGTCCAGGCAGACCGCCAATAGGTGGTTCGTGAGGGGACATTGGAATAGTGGGCATCATTGGCCAGGTCGGCTGTTTCCTCTTCTGGTATGTTTGCGACAATCCAGGAAGCGCAGCTGTTTGGTCCGATACATGGCGACGATGGCCAAATTGATGACGTTGGCGTTGCTGCTGTTGATGTTGATGTTGATGTTGATGTTGTTGATGTTGTGTGTGTTGTGTGTGTTGCTCTTCTTTAGACAATGTAGGTTGATCTGTAAAAGGGGTTGGTATATTAATAAACAAATAAAATTATATATATATATATATGAGTGTATGTATTACCTCTTGCCAAGGCAACGTCTAACAAAAGTTTAATTGAGGGAAGCTTGGGCATGTCAGTTTGCATTCTTTGTAGAGAACGATTTTTAGTATTGAAGAGTGAATGGTGAGAGATAAAGTATGGACAAATCAAGGCAGTAGGATGTGAATGCTGAGAACAATAAGAAGAAAGAAGAAGCAAAAGAAGAAGCAAAAGAAGAAGAAGAAGAAGAAGAAGAAGAAGAAGAAGAAAAAAGATATAAACGGGGGGGAAAGAGGGGAGAGAAAGGGAGGACAGCCAATTTAATGGTGATCAGGACACGTTCAAGTTGAGAGAGCGATTGCTGATCGCTTCTTTACGTGTCACGGACGCTTCTTTATTTGAGTCGGGTATTTTTAAATCAACAGGCGCCACAACACCTATCCTGAAATGACAATCTTCTCGTGGGATGCGGGTCATCAATAAGTGTATGTGTGTGTGTATTATTATTATTTTTATAGATGGACAGGGGAATCGGATGATCCTTTGTGGCACCGCTTATACGGAAACCAGATGGCAATCGACCAAAGCGCGTCAAAAAGGTAAAAAAGAAAAAGAAAGAAAAACTCAGAGCCTTTATTCTTATTACTTTATTTTATAAGCCTAAAAATGTATATGTATTTTATGAAAACTTTGGTAGTGAGGATTTTGAATGAGGGTTCTTGTAGCACAAACGACTAGATCAAATGTAAAGAACATATCATAAGAAGAAGAAGGCTTTGTATAGCTATGGCTCAAACTATTGATATCATTTAAAGGAAATAAGGAATAAAAAGTCATCCCTGTGTGAATTGGACTTCCCTGTAGGATTATCAAGTAATAATAATAATTATAATATATATATATAAAAGATGACGTCCATTGGCCCAAGATGGCTTTTTTTTGTTTTTTGCTTCCTGTGATGCTCAAAATTAAAGTAAAAAGGAAACGAATTCATATATAGAAATATTTATTGTATTACTTTAAACTGAAAAATAAAAATAGATTACTCTTTTGTTGTAAAGAACAATTGTGAAAAAAGATGCGTTTTGTAACATGCACCAAGCCAAACCAAACCAAACCAAACCAAACCAATACAATACAATACAATGCAATGCAAAACAAAGATTGGTATTGGAGTATGGCTTTTATATATTTTATGAAATAATAATAAGATCATAAATAATCATAGTAAATTTAACAGCTGTTACAATTTGAGCACTACCTATTTTACTTTATTTTATTTTATGTTGCTTGAAAGTTTTTATATTAAGAAAAAAAAGAAGAAAAAAGACTAGTAAAACAAACGATTCCTATTCTGTTCTTTACAAAGTAGGTTGCTGTTGAAAATGAGAGTTTGAACAGTAAGAATAAAAATAAAAAAGGTAGTCTTGAACTTGAGAGTGAGAAACATTAGTCGTTTATTTGTCAGGTATCTATATAGTCTCTATTTCTTCTTTCACATGGTTAAGAACGAACATTGTGCTGTGGTTGCAAGCCATGTACACAAAACCGATTTCATGTTAAATGCATCCCGAATAGCATGATTCTATCGCGTACTGCGAGGTTTCGAACCTGAGTACAGAATAGAATATTGTAGTTTTTCTGTGTCAACCTCGTTTGTCAGAACTCCTGTCCGACAATACGGAGACATATTTTTTGGAAACCCAAGTACTCATCAATGCTTCACAAGGTTCATTTGATTATCATACCCTACTGGCACTGTCTTGGCTTTCTCGAGATCACCTCCCCTATCACATCTTCCTTAGACTACCCTGCTTACTATCTATAGATTTCTGCAAGTAAATGCATCTTGCTATGCAAGAATAATAATAATAATGATAATATGGCTGGGCTATCTTGTTGTCCAAATAATTAAGAAGCAGAGGGATCCACCTGCTTATTCTTATTCTTCTTTTTCTTCTTTTAGAGGTTAAATTATGCGGTTGGTGGGCCACCTTGATAGACACAAATGGGTTTCTTCCATTTTTACATGGTTCTTTTTGAAGAATCAATAACAACAACAAAAAAGGCACCCAGATACCTTGGCACTCTACAATTTCGCCGTAGAAATAATTAAAAATAAACGTATAGCATAGTATCGAGCACAATTTATCAAAACGTTCTATGCAGGGTTTCTTGAGATCAAGGTAAGAAGATCTGCCATTTATTTGCTTGATGACAGGATCCTCGGTTGAACGGTTTGTCTCCTTTAATACTGACCCTACATGTTATCAGAATTAATTATTATTACCATTCTTATTTCTTTACGGCTATCTTTGTGATTGTGTCTCGGTGATTTATTTTCCAAATCAAAAAACAAAAACAAAAACAAAAAAAAAACACAACACAACACACTAAAAAGGAACATTTAATGATTCATATATAATCTATTTAATTAAATTTGTTCTCTCTGTCTTTCTAACCCTCTTTATTGCAATGACCATCTTGAAGATAATTAGCTAAAAATGCTAATAAGAGAAGAGGGTCAATGCTCGGTTGAAACAGCTGTTAAATCTATCGTCCTTTTATATTTATATATATATTCAAATACTAAAAAAAAAATCTCGTATTTTCTTTTATTGGCTAATCATAGCTACAAAAACGCAGATTATGTCGCAATGTATTTTTGAAAGTTTTTTTTTTAGGAGATTCTATTTTTGTTTTGGTACAAAGTTATTTTTAAATAACGTGGATTTTGATTTCCATATATAGTATATCATTGTTCGAAAAAAAAAACTAAAAATCTCCGCTAAGAAAAAGAAAATTTTGACTTGTAAATTTTGAATATATACATATTTTTATATTTATTTAATTTCTGCAATCCATTTGAATTATATGGTCGCTTTGGGGGTGTATTGAGTATTAAGTATATTGTATATAATATGTATAGAATCTCAGCTTGTTCGTTCTCAACGTACTCTTGAACTTGATTATTAATTGCAAATCATAATACTATCATTATGTAATTACAAATTAAGTCTTGGATTATACCTAAAATACAACGAAGAAGCTTTATTGTGAAAGAGTGGGAAAAATGATACCATTTTTGCTAGTAGACTATTTACAAAAAGGCAAGGTAAAGGAAACTTGATTACCGACATTGTTTTCCCATCTTTGAGAACGTGTTGAGTTTGAGAGACACAATGTGTTGTATTCTATAGACATAAAATATGTAGGCAAACTTGGATCTATCGCCGATACAAAAGAGAGAGAGAGAAAGAAAAAAAAACTCATAGAGAAAGCCATTTTTGACCTCTTTTTTTATAGAAGAGTAACTGTTTATATTATTAGACTCTTGGTGAACATGATGCGTGCAGAAATGCTATATTATAATATATTATATGATGGCAAAATAGATCCTGTACAATGGAAATTTAACAGATTTTTTTGTGAATTGGGTATGAGTTATTGTGTAGCTCAATTATCAGATCAGAATGCTTTATACCATTTGTTCTGCTAAATAGTTATATTACATATAAATAAATAAGTAATGCTTGGGAAACTTTCATGGTTTTACATAGATATTCCAATATTAGTATTAGTATTAGTATTAATAATAAGAACAGTAATAATTAATGCGGTTATGGTATTTTGTAGAATCGATAGACAGAGATAGGATCAAACTTACTTGGCCATACTTGTTTGTTTTTCAGAATAGGTAAATAAATGATCAAAAACAATAAGTCCAGGATGAGGATGGGCTTATACATTGTACATCATGCTACTTATTCGACCTTTTCTCTGAGCCAAGATAGCTTATATTTATTTGAATGGTTTCTGCGTATGTACATATATGTATATCTATTAACCTCTGGGGAAATATATGAGCCTACCAGAGGCTTAAAGATGTAACATTATCTACATCACACAACGTGCTAAAAAAAAAGGTTTTTTTTTCTTAGTTTATCATAAAGACCCTGTTTTTAGAAATGCTACATTTGTCAATTCAGACCTTCTTTTACACCCAAAAGCAAACCTAATCAAGAACTTGTTGCACCAAAATTTACAGCCTTTTGGTTTTCTTTACTTCTTATACACAACATTATCAGTGTATATAAATATAATATATATAGATGTAGATATATAGATAGATAGATGTGTATCTATATCCGATTACAGCTATTTATACCAATCAAGTACCACGTAAATAACAATCAATAAATAAAATAAGTATATCAAAGGTCCCGCGCATTTCTATTAAATATATATATATATATATCGATTTCTGGATAGAAATGCCTATACAGAATATTAAATATCCGGTCAGTATTGAGTACCTGGAGAATTACTATTATTATTTCAAGTCAAAACCACACTAATGGTGTATTAAAAAGGGAACCCCGACCTCGCATGGCAATCGCATAGCAAGGATATACCACGAGTACCTTTTGTGAATCATCTGTGAAGATCTTCAGCTCATGTGGATCTGTTACACTTCCGGTAATCTTTCCGCCATTTAGCCAATTGGTGAACCTACATGAATTTACATGAAATATTGTATGAACACAATTGTTCTTGAGACTATGTATATCATATTCTTTGTTTTCATATAATTCACATAGAAATCGCAACTTTTGTTCTAACCTCACAAAATAATCAGTATTAATAATAATGATTTGTAAATTTATACTTACTAGGCAAAGAACGACAAAAATTTATTCTAGCCATTCTAAATATTGTCTTTTTCTCTTGTGTTTTCTATGTTGCTTAGTCAACTAGCTACTATTAGCTAGTATATTGTCATTTGTGTGTGTCTATTTGTATATAGGTGCAAACAGAAATACCAACTAAAGAAAAGAGTAGAACGAATTATTGATAGGCCAAAAGGCTTGGTTATTCTTGCATAGATAATTTCTCAACAGTGAATATATGCACATTATTGTACTGAGCCATTAGATTTGGTCGTTTGTATTTAACATTATGAATTCTAGTACGTGTATATAACACTGCTAATTTAGATATTTGATATATTTATTGTATCTTAATATTGATAATAGTCCTTTGTTTTCATTTCTTAGTAAGTAAAGACGCTGATTTGACTTTACTAATGTATATATATTTCAAAAAATATAAAATCAAGTGGCATCCTTCCAATTCCCTCTCATTTCTTCTGTATTTTTTTTAAAAGCAACTCAAAGAAAGTCATGCATTTTACTGTATTTAGTTTCCTTTTTTAAAAATAATAATAATAATAATAAGATTTATACTTTAGTGTACCGTATATTTTATATACTTCTTTACAACGCACTTCTTCAACATAGAAATCTATTGAGATCGTCCCACTTCTTTACTGCGATTAAAACCCCACGCATCCTAATTGAGTCTGATGACGTCGACACGTAAACAAAGCCGCTAGGGAGGGGGAGGGGGGAGGGGGGTCAATTATTCACTATTTTTTTTTTAATTTTTTTTTTATTATCCGCCTATTGACTATAGCTGTGTCTGTCTGTGTGTGTGTGTGTGTGTCTTTTTTTTCTTATTATTTGGTTGCTTACCTGTCCACCCCCCTTCTCCCCACTCTTTAAAACTAAAAAAATAAAAATAAAGCATCGCTATGGCTTCATTGTCGCGTAACCTTGCGTCTGCCATCGTCAACCGCTCGTACACAAATGTGCCTGCATCAGCCACCGCTTTGAAGCACATCTTCCATGTTTCGTCCCGTTCCGAAGAAGACCAGCACCATGCTACACAGAGCAAGCCTACCTTTGGCTCTTCTGTCAAGCAGAGATCTACTGGTGGTCTTGTCAACAAGACTGCTTTGAACGGTAATTTTTTCTTGCATTTGTGTTTTCTTCAAATACAGCAATATAATACAATATAATTATGCCTATTTAATTACTATTAACAATAGTATATACTACCATTAAAATTATTAGCTGTATTTTCTATATTATGTTTATTTTACAAGAATATTAAAGAAAATGTACATCTATACACACCTTTATATATCTATATACAAACGTGCACGCAAACTGGAAACAAACACAAATAAACGAACGTACCTACGAATATATGGAAAAAAATTACAACAAAAACGACGACGACGACAACTACAACGATGATGAAAATGACAATGACAATGACATCCTGATCATCAACAATAAAAAAAAATTCAAACATTCAAAAACCTTTTAGTTGGACCCATCAACGATTTCCAGTTGCGTCGTAACCACACCACCACTGTTCCTGACTTCTCAAAGTACAAGAAGACCAACACCAGCGGTGAGGCCAGCCGCAACTTTTCTTATATGCTCATCGGTACCACCGGTCTTTTGTCTGCTGCTGGTGCTCAGGCTACCGTTAGTGATTTCCTTGCCAACATGTCTGCATCTGCTGATGTCTTGGCTCTTGCCAAGGCTGAAGTCGAACTTGCCTCTATTCCCGAGGGCAAGAACGTCACAATCAAGTGGAGAGGAAAGCCTGTCTTTATTCGTCATCGTACCCAAGAGGAGATTGCCGAAGCCAACACTGTCAATGTCAAGGACTTGCGTGATCCCGAACAGGATTCTGACCGTGTCAAGAACCCTGAATGGCTCGTCATGCTGGGTGTCTGCACCCATTTGTAAGTTAACTTTTTCTTTTTTCTTTTCTTCTTTGGCTGCAAACAAACATAACAAAAAAAGAGGTATTCATTTCTTTTTTTTTAATTTTTTTTAATTTTTTTTGTAGGGGTTGTGTACCCATTGGTGAAGCTGGTGACTTTGGTGGATGGTACTGCCCTTGCCACGGTTCTCACTACGATATCTCTGGTCGTATCCGTCAGGGTCCTGCCCCTCTCAACCTTGAAATTCCTGGTAAGATTTAGTTTTATTTTATGAGATCTTTTTTTTTTTGAGAAACTAATTGTGTAATTATTATTATTATTTGTGGGGGTTTATAGAATACAACTTCCAGGATGACAAGCTTATCATCGGTTAGATCTATGTGCAATCTTATTCATATTAAAGTATTCCAAAAGAAAGAGAAATCTGCCAATAAAGGGCACGCATTTGTTAAAGAGATACCACAGCAGCGATTCAAATGGAAAAAAAAATATTTATTGTGTGTATGTGTGTATGTGCGTAGTGTGTATATAGTGTGTATGTGTAGTGTGTGTATACAGAGTAGTTTTCTTTTTTTGGTAATCTATCCTCGCAAAATTTACATCAAACACCTAGCGAATGGCATTGATTAAATACGTCCATGCATGCATGTCAAAAAAAAAATACAATGATCAAAAAGAGGATTATTGGCATGACATCATTTATTGGACATAAAAAAAAAGACCCATTTCTTTCACACACTCTAGAGCCTTTCTTTTTTTATTTATTTTAATTCTTCTTCTTTCTTTATTAAATATATACTCTTTCTTTGCTTTACATACTTTCTTACTTCTTCACCCACTCAACAATAAATCAATAAAAAAAAAGCCCAAAAAAGCATAATGATCGTTGGACCTCTTGACAAGAACATGCTCTCCTACAGTGGAGGAGTACTAGGACTAATTGTTCTCATTCTTGACCTTATTGTCATCTTTGAAGTCATCAACTCTAGCCGCGCTATATCCGGAAAGCTTGGCTGGTCTCTTTTGGTCTTTTTCTTCCCCATCGGTGGTCTTGTTCTTTACTTGTAAGTCTGATTCTCTGTATATTGACCATATTGACTAAACTCTATGAACGCATGCCAACAGTATTTTCAGTAACCGTGCTGCCCACACTCAACGCTATGACCCGATAGCTTAACATAAATACATATATAAATACATCTATACATCTATACATACATTAAATAAGTGAACAAACCAAACAATCAAGTTTATCTGTACAGTGAGATTATAACAAAAAATATTAAATAAATAAATAATAAAAAAAAGTACACACATTGATTGTATAAGAAAGTGTTTTTTGTGTGTGTGTGTGTGTATTATATATATAAGATATATAGTCTATGTTACTTCATTATGGTGCTGGAAACAAGTACATCATGAATCCAGTTTGTAGCCAGCTTAAATACTTTAGAAGAACCCTTTGTCTTGATAAACTGGACACCCATTCCGCGCATTGTATTCCCACTCTTTTGTATCGGGTCAACAAACACCCGCACAGTAAACAAGATGGACTCTTGCGCTGACTGATCAATGGTCTGTGCGTTACGCAAGGGGGCAAAGGTAGGGCTTGTGTTGGTGAAGATCGGTTCTTGTCTAGGACTCTTTTGTAGACTGTCATCCCATAAGCCGAACATTGATTGATCAGAAGAGGCAAAAGGTGGAGAGTTGCGGTTGTGCTGCCCAGAAGAACTATTATTGTTATTATTATTATTATTACTATGATTACTATTATTATTATGATGATGATTAAAAGGAGATAAAGAAGGCGACAAAGACCCGGACTGGATCGAGAGTGGCCAGGACAGGAGCCGATCGTGCCACCGTCGGTTACTCTTGAGCTCGGGGGATTTTGGTGGGAGGAGGGGATTGGATTTGGTTTTTTGGACTGAGGGATGAAGAGAGAACACACAATCGAGTGAAGAAGAAGTGGTGTGATGGTATGTAACACCTAGTATTTGACACACAGATGCGATCAACAGTGCAACCGCATGTTCGTCGTGTTCAGCAGCATACAGAGATTCGTCGAATGCGAACGCGTGGGTGGCAGTAGTGGCGGTGATAGGTGGTGCTGTTGAACACGACTTGACCGAGTAGTGGTATATGTGGTCTTTGTTGACAGACGGATTTAGCTGAGGTAAGTTGAGCGCAGATGTGCTTCGGCGCAACAGTCGATCAGTTGTGCTCTCGACATGAAAAAGACGCGAGAGACGAGATGTGGGGTGAGGCTGTGAGTATCGGAGATCGATGTGCGAGAGACGCTTTTGGAGGTCCTTGAATAAAAGACCACAGACTTGTTCTTGGTAAGGAATGTTGTCCTGAAGGACAGGAGAGTGGGCTGAATTGGATGTGAAGTATATGGAAGGGTGCAAGGGATGGTATACAACAGTTCGATTGGCCTTTTGCATCTTTTGGCTACCATTTCCATCATGACCATTACGACCATTACTGTTGCCGCTGCCACTGCCGCTGCCGTTGCCGTTGCCGCTATCCAAATCTTGTCCCACCCGTCGATCATCACCATCCCTTTCCCCGGTTACCAGCATCAGGTCAGCCATGGTCACATCAGGGCTGTCTTCGAAAACGTCTTTGAGTTTTCCGTGATCGTTCATCCATGGATCATTTCGAAGCGCATGTCGGACTCCCCGACGTTTCTTCCGATCAAACGCAAGGCATTTCTGGATAGTCTGCTTTAGTGCATCGCTGAGATGAGCTGGCATAGGATAATGACGACTCAAGACAATCTTTTTAAGCTCACTAGCAGCTAAAAAAAAATATAACAATATTCGAGTTAATAGATAGAAATAAAGGTAGCTCAAAAGAAGAAATCATTCTTGTGTACGTGTGTTCTTGTGTGTTCTTGTGTATGGGCTATAAATATTCTAATTATTCCCCCTCCCCAAAGAAAGAAAAGATAAACTTACTGCGAGCGTGAGAGAATAACTCAAAGCCAGCTGTCATTCTAAACAAAGTGATTCCAAGGCACCAGCAGTCTACTTCGGGACCCACATATTTTTGGCCACTGATGATTTCTGGACTGTAATAAAGCATTGATCCTACAAAGATGCAATACCCTTGTTAATAAACTATTAAGCTTGTATATAAATACCTATATATATCTTTGTGTTCTTGTGTGCTTGTGTAATGTAGTATTAAACTTACCACATATTGTTCTTAATCGATGAAGCCCATATCGATTTCCAAGTCCAAAGTCTGCTAACCGTACTTGACCTTGAGGTGTCAACATTACATTGGGTGCCTTGCAAAAATCAAATCCAAACAAATAATAATTAAAGAATTGTTATTATTAGACAAGATTAAATACAAGCCGTTCTTTAATAGTAATTATTATTAATATTATATAGATAGATACCTTTAGGTCCCGATGAACAACCCATCTTCTGTGGCAATAATCAACTGCAGAAACCATCTGACGAAAGATGGCTCGGGCTTCGTTCTCTCCCAATAGCCCGTCAGATCCGATCAGGTGTTCGTCTAGGTTCATTCCTGGTACATACTCCATCACCAGAAACAAAGAATCTGCTGTTTCGATTGTCTCGTGAAGGTGTACGATGTTGGGATGATCCAACAATTCCATCAATACTACCTCGCGTACCAAGCGAGACATTATACGATAATCATGAATTCGTTTATCGATTACCTTTTTATATATATATATATATTTTACACGTATAAAAAAAAATAGCAGTAAATGATTGTTAGTTATAAAAAAAATATAAATATACATTGATTTTCTATACCTTTATTGCAAATCTCTCGCCTGTCAGGTAATGCTGAGCCAAAATAACTCTGCTAAACTTTCCATCTCCAAGAGGACCAAGGAATGTGTATTGTCCGATTCCTTGAAGTAAGGTATCTATGTTTGGTGGTCTGGTGGCTTGCTTTGGTTTACTCGGCGTAGAGCGCGGGGAATTTGGTTGTGGAGGGTTGTTTGGTGGTAAAGGGTCCTGATCCTTGCGAGTTTTGTGATATGTACGACTATTGCTGCTGTTATTATTATTATTATTACTGCTGGTGCTGGTACTGGTGTTATTATTATTTTTAGTGCTGGCAAAAGTGGGATCGGTATAATTCTGGATATCACAGACAGGTGGTTCTGCTTTTGGACGTGAGGGGCGACGACGTTGGAACGAACAACTGAGGCGAAGAGACATAAAGGAAAGGAGAGATAGAGAGAGATAGAGAGAGAAAGGGAAAGAATTAGAAGGGAAAGAAGGTTAAAATAAATACAAATATATATTATGGGAAAAGATAAGAAGTAAAATAATCTTACACGAGTATCAATCTGAGCAGGTGAATATTTACACAAAATAAACTAAATATATAAATATAAATATAAATATTAAGACTAGATACAAGCCTAAGAAGATGTACACAGACTACACAAGCAAAGGACACACAAGCAGAGACACCTGCAAGCAAGCCCACATACATACACAGTAAAATAAAATAAAAAGTCAAATATATACTATAGCTATATTCTATAATATAGTGGCTGTTGGAAAATAACGGTAGTAGTGATAGTAAAACAAGAGTTTTTAATCGTGTACAAAGCTATTTTTGGGTAGGCTATTCTAAATATCCAAAAAAGACACACTAATCAATTAACCCACTAACTAATCTTTCAACATGTACGTATCATATATCAGTAAAATGATCTTCATACTGAAATTTTATGTTTAATTCTTTTAAGCTCTCCAATGATACCAAAGATAAAATACATACAAACTAACATATATAGATATTGTTCTTGATGTTGCTGTTGTTGTTGTTGTTTTTAGTAACTTTTTCTTTTCTTTTGTTGTATATAAAATGTCACTCCAACAGTTAACCAAACACCAAAATATTACCAAAAGTAAAGCTACAAAACACGTGGGACCAATGGGGATGAACATGGTTACATGGACACTTTCTTCTTTCTTCCACTATATGATATGCACTCAAGGCGATCACTCTTAAAACGGTACAGACGGCGTTTAAATAAAAATTCCTTTTTTGGATAGGGTTGTTCATGTCCAGCAAGTGAAAAAAAAAATTAATAGATTTATGTAAAATAATGCAGTGAGATGCAATGGGTAAAATAAAATAAATAGACAAATAGAAGAGGAAGAAGAATAAGAAAAATAATATATAAATTTAAGAAAAAGAAGGATAAATATCGACCAAGAAAGTAAAGAAGTAAAGAAACATAAAATGAAAGTAATTTTTAGAGTGTGTGAATGAATAGAGTGAGTAAAGGGAAGGGGTAGGGAAAGTTTTGTCCTTTCTTTTATGTATAACATATAATAAATAAATCAAAATTAAATTAATATTATTAATAATAATAATATTATTATTATTTTATGAAAAGAAAAGACCATTCTTTGCCAGTCTGGCAGCAAGATGACCAGGTACCTCTTTGGCCAATTCCTCTTCCCGTCGTTTGTCCATCTTCTTGGCCCCAACTGCACCGGCTCCCTTAAGATAGTCGACCACACGCTTGTGGTTTCCTGCTTTGGCGAGGTCAAGAGAGGTACCCAATTTCCGTGGCACATAGGCATTCACATTAGATCCGCAACGTTCCACAAGAAGAGTAACCACCTCTAGTCTTCCACTACGAGCTGCCCAGTGTAAAGCAATTTCGTCCTTTTGAGACGGTTGGTTGGGTGGGATGTGGCAAGATTTGATCAAGTATGTCACAATACCAGTGTGTCCTGAAGCAGCAGCATAATGCAATGCGGTATTACCTACAATAAGCAAAAAAAAAAAAAACAAAAAAAAACACGGAAAAGTTAAAAACTTTGTTGCATTTCTTGTTGTTGTTTTTTTTTAAAAAAAAAAGTACACATAGAAGCAAGGGAATCCGAAAAATAATAATAATAATATAATTATATTACCTTCATTGTCAGTCAAGAGAGCCAGATCGTTGTGGGTTACACTCGAGATGTATTCCACCACAGTAAGATGGCATTTTTCAGCCGCGACATGTAATGCAGTCTTGCCCTTTTGTCCATACCCGCGAGCAGTCATCAAATCACCGCCTGCCTGGACAAGAGCCTGCAGACCTGGGAGCCAGCCCACGGACGCAGCCAAATAGCACGGAGATATCTTGTCTTCTTCGGTGATTGCCAAAGACATGGCATTGGGGTTTGCACCATGCTGCAGCAATAGCTCAAGCGATGTAATAGCCTTGACTGCAATGGCAGCATGAATCAGTCCATAGCCATATTGGATTCCACGCGAAGAGAGCGTTTGGTTTGCTGTGTTGGGAGACCCACCACGTCGAAGAAAATTGCTGATTAAAAAAATAAAATAAAATTAAAACAACGCATTAGAAAAATTAAGCTCTGAAATTTCTCCATACTAATATATATATATATATATAGCCACACAAATATGTGTATGTATGGTATATAATGTATTTTACCTGATGATTTTCTCAACTGCAGAATCAGTAGATTTGCTTTTGGCAATTGTTTCCCAGAAGCTGTCTGATCCTCCAAAGGTCAATGGATCGACGCGGTGCTGTTTGGCGATTGGCTGGAAAGCATTGCGTGGTACAGAAGGGCTGGAGTGTACAGAAGACCCAGAAGACCCAGAAGAGTTCACAGATGGGACAGTCGATGCCTTTCGTTGGAGATTTGTGTTATCAGATGTGGCTGGGATAGAAGAAGATTGTGTGTCGGTGAGAGGTGCTGCTGGGTGGGGGTTACTGGAGTTTGACTGGCCGCTCAGAACACTCTGGGTAGCATTGGAGTGGCGCCGGGCGGTCTGAAATGAAGGGGTATCATTGAATGCTGAGGTGTATTGAACATGGGATGAAATGGAGGATGCAGAGGAGGTCGGGACAGGTCTCTTGATGGCCTCTGCCGGAGAGACATCATAGATTGTTGTGCCATCAATTGAGAATGAAGGAGGAGGACTGGTGGGTGTGAGAGGACAAGAAGGAGGAGACTGGAACGAAGATTTTTGCGGACCTTCGACTGATGAACCTGATTCAATGGACAGGCTTCTTGGCCTTGAAGACTGTTGTTGTTGTTGAGCCATTTCCGCTGCCTTTTCGAATCTTTTCTTAAAGAACTGCATCTCACGTACAGCCTTCTCGTAGCGTCTCTGGTGTTCGCTGGTTGCGATCTTTAGTTCTGCGTTTTCGAATTCGAGATGGTCGGTGCGTTGTTTGAGCATATTGACCAGACGTGCATGATCTATGGCCATATGTTTGATTTCTGACTTCATTGCCTGTCGAAGGGTTTCGTTGTTGATGTGTTGAATAAGGTCAAGAATGCTGTCCTGATGATTGAATCTCCAGTCATCCTGTTGGGCAGATTCAAGTTGCATTCGACCATAATTAGAGGTGATATCTTCCATGAGTGAGTGTTTATATCTGATTTTTATTGTTTTTAATTTTATACGAATATAAAAATAGAGAGAGAATAAGTAAGAGAGTGGGGAGTAAGGTAGTATTCTTCTTCTTTTCTTTTCTTTTTGGTTATTGGTTTGAATATATAATTTAATATATTATATATTAAAAATATAAAGTACTTTTGTACTTGTTTCTTTTAAGAATGAAAATAAAGAAGTAGAAAGAAATGAAATGAAATGAAAAAATATAAAATATAAATAGAGGATAAAGAAGAGCTTCGATACATGTTCCTGACTGGCTATTTAAGCTTCTGGTTTTCCCAAGTATCTGTTGAGTTTGGTTGAGTGTGACGTGATTTATGGTTTGTGTGAGAGAGAGAGAGTATAAAAAATAAAAATGGTTTATTGTTTCCCGATTTGGGATGGAGTTACAGAAGTACAGGTATAACATTCATTGTGCTTCCCGGATATTCTTTTGGATAGACAAGAAGGCATATGTGCACTTTGCTTGGCTTGACTTAGCTTAGCTTAACTTAGCTTATATTGGCTTACATGGCATTTATACTAGACAACAGACATACAGACATACAGGCAGTAATTGTTTGATTACCCCAAGTCTAAATTCTTTTAAAGAAAAAAAAAAGGATAATGAATTTTGTAATATAGCTTAATTTCTTGATAATTAAGCATTGGAAATATTGAAACACAATTTTATCTTGATAGCAATTCTTTTTACATAATTTATATATAAATATTTAATGAATTCTGATCTCTTGTGCGTATATTATTGTTATTGAAGGACGTAAATTTGGTGTACATTAAAATTCAAGGGAAATAAATAAATACTATAAAGGGGATTTGCTTGTGGAGATTTGGGGAATTTCCATGTGAGATAGTTTATGTTGATTATAGGCATTGGTTTATAGTGTGTGTATGTCAGCAATAATACAAAAGAGAAAGTATATTCCTAGTCTGCTATTGTTCTTCAGTGGGCGTCTGGTTCTTAATGTACTGTACAATCGATCTTACACATCTTTCAACTATATTTAAATATAAATATAAGAGTGATAATTTATATTATATTATATTTATTTTTAGTGTACGATGGGAAATACAAGAGGGAGGGTGAAGAGTGAGAGAGAAAGATTATATGATATATTCTCCCCGCTTGTTACACTATCAGAATTTTGCACCTCCACAGCATGTCTTAATTAAGATAATCATGAGCACAACAAGATCATATAGCCAGATTATAATTATACAGACTATATAATAGGTTTAATTCCATGTGATATTACCACAGTGTTGACAAGTTAGCTTTTGATTCTTCCCTCGTTTTGTTCTCACAATACCCATTTGAAGATTTGAAGATTTAAATCAAATCAAATCAAATTCAATTCAATTCAATTCAATCGAATTGAGCTGGTTTGGTTTGGTTTCTGTGCGTTAATAAGTTGTTTATAAATACATATCTATCTATCTATCTATCTATATTTTACAGCATAAAAATCAACAAAGAAAGACAAATAGATATCCTTTGAGTCATAGATATGTATGGCATATGAATCAACTGTACTTCTTTACCAAAATAAATAAATAAATAAATAAATACTTCTTCCTTTGTATTGGCGCTTGAATGCACTATTATTTCTATAAAATAAAAAGGCTATTGGTACATGAATACTTGTACCTATTAGTTATCTTTGAGCAAACAATAGCCACCCTTGGCTTTACACACGTAAAAGAAAAAAAAGCACCCACCAAGTGGGACATGTATGCGGGAAAGTGTGGAAAACAAATGGTACTACCAACCTAATAATACCAAGACTTTAATAGCCAAATAATCAAAATATTAAAGTAAAAATATAATATATAGATACTATCAGTCTAGTTCGGATGAGTACCTCCCTCCCCTTCCGCCTTTCTATCATCCAAAATAGAAAGTCGTCAAACTAACCGAAAACAAAAACAAAAACAAAAAAATAAATAATAGTATTAATAATATTATTGCTCCTAAATTATTATCAACACCTCTTTGACTACTCTTGATATACACTTGTTATCTTTGTACATCTTCTTTTCTATACATACAACATATTCAAGCCAAACAACGTCAAATAATAACCAAACCCAAAAGAAGAAAATAAAAGAGGTGTTCTTTGCAAAGAAATACACACACACACACACACACACACATATATATATATATATATATATTACATATATTTAATATATGAAAATAAAATAAAAGATAAAATGGTAACACACAACGACCTTGTCTTTACAATCCTTCCTTTCTTTTTATTTATTTATTTGCACTGTCACTGGCACTGGCATTGGCATTGGCATTTTTTTTTTCTTTATCATTTTTACAAAAAAAAATTATTCTATTTGAGATATGTCACTAAGAGAAATAAGCGATAGAAGAACACATCTTACAAATGGCATTCATGTTCTACGGGTGATTTTCCATTCAGGTCTCGAAAGGTACAAAGAGCGTGCAAGGTCTGTCGAACAAAAAAGATCCGTTGCGATGGTGGTAAGATGATTCATTCTCATTCTCAATTCATTCCACAATCACAAAGCAATCATGTCAATGATCATTCCAATAATAATAGTAATAATAATCATCCTTTTACTCTTTTCATTTAAATGAAACTAAATGAAATAAAT
This sequence comes from Phycomyces blakesleeanus NRRL 1555(-), assembly GCF_001638985.1. Taxonomy (NCBI): domain Eukaryota; kingdom Fungi; phylum Mucoromycota; class Mucoromycetes; order Mucorales; family Phycomycetaceae; genus Phycomyces; species Phycomyces blakesleeanus. The sequence goes on from NW_017265149.1 coordinate 108,455, forward strand.
TATTGGTTATTGTTTGTTAAATATTAGCATCACCTTGTAAAAGATGCGAGGAAAACAATATACAGTGTGATTATGACCACCCCAGAAAAAGGTCAAGCAATCCCACACAGCAAGATGACATGCTTCTTCTATCCGAATTAGATACCAGTAATCAATCAATCTACACAAATCCTATCAATAGTCCTCTGCAGTACCAAAGAACCCCAGTTGGATTCTCGAGTCTATTGTACGAATCAATACACATCTCATCCGACACCCGTTTACCACCTCTCTTTTGCGATTTCTTTCACCTGTCAGTCCAACCGTCGACAATATGGAAGTCACTGGTCCACATCTTTCAAAAAAAATCTCAAAAATCTCAAAAAACCCAAAATTCTGACAGAAGCCATCAAGAAGAATTGAGGGCAATCATTACAGAAAGCTTGGGATTGTTTTCAGTCCATAACATATTGTACAGCTCCTTTATCGACATGGCCCATCTCCAGAACGTAATGTCTTCAGTAGTCGCCAACCCGCTCGATAAATATAAGAGTGCGACCGAATGGCTGCTCATAGATATCATCGTGGCCCTCACTCTTCAGGCTGCCCACCGTACTTTACTTTCGGTTTGTTCCGATGTGGCACCTGACATCCATCACTGTTCCCAGTCATTTTATTCCCAGGCCAATCGTCAATTTTGGCGTTTGACCTATCCAACAATACCCGAACGTGAACCCAATATGGTCCTTTCCCAAAACCTTGTTCGGGCAGCCATTCTTATATCTCATTACCAATGTACATCGATTTCAGAAGACCAGGCTCTGGTAACTCTAAGGACCGGCGTAGGATTTGCCCAGATATGTAAACTGTCAAGCTACAGTGAGATGACCATGATGCCTATGATGCCTAAAGCCGCCATTTTGGACACCGAAGAACAGCAGCGGCTGTGTATCCTTTACAAGACTTTGATCGGATGGGACACATGGTTTAGATTCTATCTTTATCAGCCCAACCCAGGCTACCAAGACAATACTGTTGATCATTGTCTCAAGTTATTCGACTCGAATTTTTATTACACACAAGGAAATCAACAACGAGTTATCCACATCATTGAGATATACACATCTTTTATAAAAAGTCTTTTGAGGTCTAGAACAAGTCCAATTGGTGTACAAACCATCAAGGTACAATAACAACAACTCTAATGTAGACAGTTGCACACAAAGATAGAGACCCTGTTTATCTTTCAACTCCAATTTAAACAAGTTTATATCCTAATCGTTTTGTTTTGTTTTGTTTTGTTTGTTTTTGTTTTTGTTTGTTTGTTTGTTTTTTTCTTAAAAGGATCAATTTGACTGGTTAGAAAGAGCATCTTTGATTAACTTGAGTAACACCCGCAGTCCTCAAAACAAGTATCAGTATCCCACGGAACTTACTAGCTGCTCAGCCTCTGTCATATCTCTCTATCATCAAATACTCATCCTTCAAGTAACATCATCTTTTTGGTCCTTACCATATAGCCAATCATCATTAGATAATAATCAGATACTAGTCAAGATATGCACGTCTGATGCTGCCATTGCTGTTGATGTTGATACTGATGTTGATACTGACGCTGATGCTGACGCTAATACTGAGGACGAAGCTGAAATTGAGACCGAGGCTGCCGTATCCGACAATGAATTGTCTTTTTACGAATGTGGAGCAAGCATGTGCATTGAAGCATCAATAAAAGTAATCCAAATTGCAAATGAATCAATTTCCCGAAACACCACCGCCGCCGCAATCATGTCCGATGTTCATCATCCCACCCTACTTCATGCACTCTGTTGGGCTGTATCTGGCATGATATCATCGATCCAAAACGGAAGCCATCATTCACCAAGACTTTCACCAATCCTAAACACAAGCACTTTGACAAGAACAAGAAAAGACGACCAGAGTTGTACAAAGTTTTCGACATCATTGTCCAAATTAAAAGCCTTGCTAGAACACCTCGAGTCTGTCGCTCCAAGCCAAAACCAATGGAAGAACCTTGTGGAATTGTTGAATACCGCAGCTGCGGATATACCTAATACTCCTCCTACTAACCTCACAGGATCTCTCACACCAGATAGCCAAGATTTTAAAGATAACACGCTACCGAGTATTAGTATTAGTATCAGTAGTAGAAATAGTAGTAGTAGTAGTAGTAGTAGTGGCAGTGGCAGTGGAAGTACGGCGTGTTCCTTTCCTATTACCGAGCCTACAGATAAAACAAAGACCAAAAATTCCCGAGTCAAAAAGAAGAGACCATTCACTTATCTGACGAATAATAATACAATTGGATCGGACCAGAATATACAAAAAGAAATCAGACAACGAGTACGAGTGAGATCGAAATCTGGACCGATCAAGATTGACTACGCCCAGAGTCCATTTTTACCACCGTCAGCCAAAGAATCACTAGTGACTGAAAGAGATTCACAGCACAGTCATATTATGGGAAATGAAGACCAGTGGGTGCCTGCGCCATTCACAACATCTTTGCAGACCTATCCAGCCCTGAAATCCCCAAAAGCAAACACCCGACCACGTGTGAAAAGGACACGCTCGTGTTCGGATAGTTACAGCAGTCTGGATATGGACGGCCTAAATAAACTCTCGTTGGCATTGGATATGTGCTCTACGGTTGGAACCCGCTGTAAGCTCAGTACGCTACCTGGAGAAAGAATTGCAACAAACACAAAAACCTTTCAGAAACATGTGTGGAGTGGTCTAGAGCCCAATATTCCGACCTGTCCTCCGCCAATTCTCAATTACCTTAACTACCAAAATAGTGGTTATCACAAAGAACAGCCGTCTGAAATGATCAATGTAAACAAGGGTCTGGACAAAGATTTTTTTAATGAATCGACAGGCATGATAGAAACACTTCACCAACCAAATGTTCCGGCCTCGCTTTCGATTTCCACTACACCCAACCAATCTGTCCACAATGGTTCCGTGTTTGGCTACTTGTCAGACATGAGTCCAATTTTATCAACAGGCAATCTTCCCTGTGAAAGACAGCCGACGACATTATTCGAAGAGACACAACCATCAAAAGAAGAAAAGACCTTTTTGTGGGCTTATAATAATAGCAATAATAGTGATAATATACGTTCAGTTCAACAGAATTCATACCAGGGTACCGAAGATAGATCGGTAAAGGTAGACGAATTGAGAAGAGATGGATCTTGTGACCTCTTTTACACTTCTGTCACTCCTCAAATCACACCCTGTTCCTTATTCTCGTCACCATTGCCATGGACGAATCCTCCGGCCTACAGTTTCCAAAGAGCGGGATTTGGACAAAGTCGTAGTAATCCAATGAAATCTACTGCTGTTGGTCTGTTTGAGCACTCTACCGAGTATGTGTCCAGTTCTTCAACATCACCACAGGAAACTACCTGGGAAACCACATCTAAGGAATTTCTTTTGTACCCCTGGGATTCAAGACACTAAAGCGGGATCTCTAATCTTGGTTGTTTCGGGCATACTATTCTTTTATTTTATATATATTTTTATGTGTATATTGTTTCTTTGATCTTCACTCATTGTCTACAATTTCCTTTATCTGCTTAAACCAAATAAAAAAAAGCTTTATAAAGAAAGTAATATTGTCGCAATTGATTTACAAGAGCATGTTCCCATATAAGATTAAGAAGCTTAGGAAGAAGAAAAAGAAGAAAAAGAAGACGCCAAAGAAGCAATTAAACTTATAACTTTAAAGATCACACAAAAAATTAAAGTGAGAACAATAAACAGCAATACCCTTGCACAAAATACAAAGTAAGACCCAAAGCTTTGTAAGGAGAATGCTTTTTGTCTGATACAATTAAAGTGCGTGTGTGTGTGTGTGTGTATTTGCTTTCTAGAATCTAGCGCGAGATAACTATCCAGATTTACACGAATCTTATATTTTCTTGTGTGCATGTAAATCTTATATATAGAAAAAATGTTGCAATTGATTGATGTGTATGGGAAATGAATGTTGAAATCTTTTTTTTTTCTTTTTGACCTTTTGTCCCCCAAACTCATCCCCAACAAACCCTTTTATGAATCTTTTTTTTTTGTACTTTCATGCCGCCTGTTAACTTTTATAACAAGTATAATTGTACAAAAAGGACAAGACACAATGCACAACAGCAATAGAAAGCTTCGTATTTCTGGTTGTTCCAACTTAATTACAAACTAAATAAAATAAAAAATTACAGACTCAAACTAAAAGTACAGGGTCCTGCGATAAGTGCAAGGTTTAAGCGCAGACATGAATTGAAGGCAGGCAGTATTGCATTCATTTCTTTATCTATTTATCTATTTCTTTATTCACACACCCAATACCATTTGGTATCCTAATCATTATAAAATATTCTTTTGTGCAACTTATTTAGCAAAAAAAAAAACACAGAAATATAGATGACTTATGTAATGCTATATATAATGTATATCCATGCCAACCATTATTACTGCTTTCAGAGTTAACAACCCAAAATGTATATCTACTATATATCTTTCATTTACATCTCGGCTGATAGTTTTCCTACCTTTTCAAAACATCTTGTGATCATTATTTCTTTATTTCTCTTTAGCGCTGTAGGTAGTCGAGACTTTGATAGTATGAATATTAAAGTAATATTGATATAAATGTAAATAAATATAAAAGAACATAAGATTCAGCAAAGACACTATAGCAAAAAGAAAGTTATATTCTTAAGAAATGGAACCTATTCTACGAAAATCACAGAACAATTTTTGAATAAAAACAATTCTAAGCATCCGTTTTAACTAAATTCTCTCAGTTTTTATATATAAAAGGCTCAACAATCATCACTCAGCTTAGTGATATTTTTTAAGGCTTTCTAGTTGGCTCTTTGCTAATTATTACTATTTTTTTTTTGATGTAGTGATAGTGATAAGAAAAAATACAGCTACAATATAATCACTGTATCAAGCGCCAAGTGTATATTTGAAACAAAAGCATCTTTTTTTAAAGGATATTGGGTCTATTATCTTGAAACATTATAATTTTTCCATACTTTTATGCTTTAAATCTTTGCGAGAAAAAATGAATGCGGCTATTATCTTGATAACACTGTGCTAAATCATTTCATAGCCTGCAATAACACAATGGAATTGATTTTTTTTGGGCACATGTCTTGTATTGCCGGAGTTTTAATAGCATCTTCTGGTGGTGCAAATATCGATATTGGCATTTTTAAAGCTATTGATATCTCTATGAATATTGATCTGTTTTCAGTCAAACAAGCACAGACCGGCATCAATTTACATTTGACACAACTTTACTTAATAGAAAAAAAATAAAAATTTCCAATTTTTTTTCAGATGTTGCTCTGAGGAAAAGTGGGTATCGAATATGGACTTTTTGGTGTAAATAGCCAAATTTTTATTAGTGAATGGTTTTTTAGAATGAAAAAATTAGATAATTTGATCAATATTTGACCAATAAAAATAAAATAACGTTTAAATGGTGGATCTAACTGTAGTCTAACTTGTCTCTTACACGTTTAAATAGTGTTTGCTTTATTGATTTGGAATTACCAGTAATTTTCTTTATTAATTGTGCTTTTGGAGTGAAATGTTTTGACAAATTACCCAATTTTTGAGCAATAACTGTCAAACAAAGCTTGAGTTATGGATCTTAATGTGTTCTACCAGGTTACTTATGTGTACAAGAGCACCTTGATTAGCCGATATTGATATATAGCTGATTTCTGTACTTGATTTATCCATTTTTGATCAAGATGGTATTTTTTTTATTATTATAGTGCATAATTATGCACGGTCCATGTCACACCATTAAAAACTCAGTCCCAGTTTTTTTTTGCATAAAAGATACTACACAATGGTAGATACATGTCATACATATCTTGCCTATTTCTTTTTTTTTCTCTTCTTCTTCCTGAGGTCTGACAAAGACTTTTTGTAGGATTGAAAAGAGGTAGATATGACGGAAATGTTATGATAATTTGTGCCTTTTGGGTCTAGAACAAGTACTTTAAAGATAAACTAAAAGTTTGTGGCTTTGAGTGTCGAGACTTAGCTATATACATACACAAGGTAATTCGTCATTGACATCGAAGAAGGTGTTGGACGTATAAGTATATGAATATTATCTGTGGCCGAGAGTTGAAAACCAGTTCTCAGAATGGTGATATATGATATATTAAGCTTAGAGAAATATAGTCTATAGGTTTCTAGTGCTGAAGTTTTACTATTTGTTCTATGGGGGTACTCAGCCAGGTTGATCGCTCAAATTCTTGTGTGAATCTTAGCCAATGATGTCAATTTGTAGTTGAGGACACCAAAAGGCAAAAGATCAAATTTCGATCAAATTTCGATCAAATTTTGACCAAAATTTTAATGACATTCATATGCCAAGATTATACGTCATTTAATAAAAGATTATGCAAAAAAATTGCTATATAATCTAGGAAACATACAATTGACATCTTTCTTCACACCTGCACCTTTATTTTGCTTCACACCTTATTACGAAAAAAAAACATGTCTAACTCTAACAGCGAAATATCTTTATCCACTGAAGATAACCATGCTATCAAAAACGAATATAAGACATGGTACAAACATGATGGTGGTAAAGATGGTCTGACTTCTATGGAGAGACTTCAGCAATTCATGTTGATGAACGGTGGAGAAAACCTCAATATGTATCTTGGCGGTGACAAGGAAGGACGAACGTTCAAGCCGTCAAAGGTTACAATACTGAATAAATGCAACCAGTATTTTCAGGAGCAAGGGGTTTATCGAACTACAGCCCAAAGAAAGTTGAGGCTCAACAATCTTTTGACAAAACAATATGGAGAAGCCTATCGTGTTTGGAATAATAGTATTAAAAATAATTCTAACGACGAAGGCTCTACCAGTGAAAAAGAAGGCTTAGAGTGTAAGTTGATACTATCTATATAATACCAATTCTAGATCTCTTTGTTTTAATGTAATTTGTATAACAATAGCTGAATTGAATCAAATCTGCCCTGCTTTCTTTCAGATGGAAAAGGTTATGGGCAATAGAAAGACTGGTTCTCCAGCGATTTGTGATACCACAAAGCCAATGGAATGGATACATGACGAGGACGGCGAGCAAAGCAATGGCGATGATGACAACACGGACGAAGAATCAGCTGAAAACAGTCATAGCAGCAACAATGAGGAATATGACAGCCAAAATGATAACATGTCTGTACTCTGCTCCCCTCCTCCTAAGTCAAGCTCTTCTAGAAAACGCAGAAGAGTAGACGTCGAATATAAAGAGCTGGCAGAAGAGGTGACGAGACAACTTAATGAGTCTTCTGTGTCCCTAGAGGCAAAAATAGAACGGCTTTATAGGGAAAAGCTAGAAGTTCTTAAGGACGATCTTCACATTAAGCGAGAACGCGAATTTATACACAGAAAATTCGAAAACATGATGAAAGCAGTTGCAGAATTGGCCAAAGTGCAAAACTGGTCAGATGAAAAAGTGCAAGAGCAAACTGACGACGTTTACAATAAAACGTATGGTAGTTAAAGACTATCAATTTAATAATGACAGCAACTATCATAGAATACCTGTTATACATCATTTCTACTTTTGAGATAATTTATTTCTTTATTTTTTACTTTTTTTTAAGAAGGTTCCCATCTCCGTTTTTTATGAGTATCTCTTCTTTGATACGGATACGTTTGAGCTTAGCATTCTCATCTGACAATGACATTGCTGGATAGTCATCTACAGTGCCAGTCACACCTTCTCTGCTGATCCTTTCGATCTCTTCTTTTTCTCTTTTCTCCCATGAAATCTTCATCGTCATTGTCATCATGTCATCTGTCTGGTCGATCAAAAAGTTATAGAGAATGACACAAACTCTGATCCAAGAATTGACCATGTTCATGTCTTTTCGACTTCTTATCTTAATTGGGAGTCGCTTCAAAGAGCAGAATCTTGCTTTGAGGATCCCAAATGCATGCTCAATTTTTATCCTCATCATTGCTATGTATGAATTGAACGCTTTGTCCGCATCACACAATTCCTTGTTTTTTGGCTTCTTTATGACAGGGATAACGTACGTCTTGGGAATGTAACTAGCATCGGCTAAAACATACTGGTCACCAGAGAAGAAGTTATTGGGGTCGCTACCCATGGTCGATTCTTCAAACACCCTGGCATCGTTCATGCTTCCGAAGTATCCGCAAGAGAGATAACGAATCTTCTTTTGATGGTCGCATACCCCAAGAGTGCTTACACAGTATGTGCGCTTACGACCAAAGAATTCTGGCTTTTTCCACGACGGTGTATGCTGCAAGTTAAACAGACACCCATCCAATAACCCAACAAGATCAGGAAATCCGAATGGTTTCTCATTGCTTGGGATTATCGTTGCTGTCTTCTCGAGTTCTGACGGCCAAAAAACGTACATGTTTTCCATTGATAGCATTACCTTGAAGAAACGAACTGTGAAGTTTAAGACACTGCCCTCTAATAAGTTTAAAATAATTAGTTCAATGGATTAATTATATGTTTATATAGATTAACGGAAGTCAGTTTACTAAAAGACGCTTACCTCCAACACCAGATCTTCGTGCAAGCCTGCTATAGGATACAGCATTCCCGTCTGAGCCTAGTCTCTCCAAGACCAAAGCTAATTGAAGCTTTACATCAGTCTGCTTATGTCCTTTCGGTGACTTATATAAAGAATGGTCTTTGATTATCTCGTACAGCTTATTAAACGAGCTTTTGGACATTCTGATTTCTTCTTTGAACCCATCTGCATCTAGGTCTTCGAGGAAAGCAAGTTTTTCTTCCTTTGATTTAAGCTTTGGCAATGTATTGCCACCCTTGTGTAAGTATCTGTTGGCTTGAAGGTTCTGCTCAAGATCCTCCACAACAGCTATCTTCTCCAACTCTGCATCAACTTCCTCTTCAAGGACTTCTGAAATATTTTTCAACAGCTCATCTGCGCTTGTTGATAAAGATTGTACCAGACTTTTTTTTTCCTTCGCTACAAATTTTCTGATTTTACGCGATTTCTTTAAGGCAGCAACTGTTTGTTGCTTTGCACTGTATTTTGGCATGTTATACGGAGTGAAAGAAGTGTTACATGACTTTGTTGACAGTAAATTCTATGATTTATTAAGGAGAAAGATAAAAACAGTATCGTATTGCATATAAAAAAGTAAGGATTCAGCCAATCAGAGAGCCGTACGTTTTTCGATCAAAATTTGATCGAAATTTGATCGAAATTTGATCTTTCAAAAAGACGATCAAATTTTGATCGTCGCTATTACAATTTTAGTCCAATAATATCGCGTTCTGAATTTAAAATTTGAGCGATCAACCTGGCTGAGTACCCCCTATGTTTATGTCTACTTTGAGCCCCAATAAGAGGTGTGAAAAAAAAAGAAAATCCAAGGAATCCTTTAAAAGGGCCTTTTTTTCTTTTCTTTTCGATACCCAGTCTACTCTGAAGTGATACTGAGTGAATAATAGACACTCTTTAGAATCTCTATATATAGACAGCAGTATTATTTTTGGTGGATCCCATAATAGGGACTTTGGACACATCATATAAAATATTTTTGAAACATTTAACCATATATGTAACTTTATACGGTCTCATGTTTCACATCCAAGGCTTCCATATACAATGAAAATGTGTGATATTGTATTTATTGGCCATGTTAATTTCCTAAACTCACGAACTTAAAATCATGTAATTAGTGCGAACCAAAGTTTGTTACTTTTTACCCTCAAACTGTAATAGCTGTTTAATTTTTTAGACATTAAAGCTAATAGATACTAATTAATATTTGTATACGTAGAATGCTTGCGCAAATAAAGGGGAAAAAACCTAATGCTGGGGTTATATGGACTTCTTTATATGCTTACTTGAAAACATAATTTGTTCTTTATTTCAAGTTTTATGTCATCGTTAGTTTAACAACATAAAAGATCGAAAGATGATTGGTCAACACATTTTATATCATGTTTTTATATCATATAAAATAACGCGATTTTGAAACACACTATTCTTTTTTAAGAGCACAATCTCCGTCTAAATAAATTTTATATGATGTGTCCAAGGTCCCTATTTTGTTAACCAATGAAACAAAGTAAAACTACATCTTTGACCTGAACTTCAAAAAGCACACTGAGTGGAAAAAAATCACTCTTTCTGCACATGTGTCTACCGACCTGGCCACATTGTTAATTAGGGCGGTTTTTCCAGTGCTGAAGATCTTATTCATGGTCAATGCAGTAAAAAAAAAAAAAAAAAAACTCGCACAGGATTTCCACCAAAGGATTGCGGTTGCGCCGTGAATATAGCACCGAGTTGCGTTTGGCACCATTTACTATAGGCTTTCTAAATCGGCCCATTATCACCATATACAACCTTTTGCTGATGGAATGGCATGTCGACGAGCTTGTTCATCCCATAACTGCCGAGCCGAAGTACCAACAAATGTGGTATTCGTGCTATCCGTGCTATCCGTGCTATCCGTGCTATCCGTGCTATCCGTGCTATCCGTGCCATGTTCCCATATGAAACAGAAATGTATGACAAGGTTTGAATTATGGTCATGTTCCTGAAATCATCTCCTGAACTGAAACCATCTGTTGAGGCGCATGGGTGTGCTTTACCATTTTAAAATTCCGCCTTTGTCTAGTAAATCCCCCCACAACTGGCGATTTCTTTATCATTGTTTATCAGCAACAGTTTTTTGCCATGACCATAGAACAAAAAAGCCATGACGATGACGGTGGTAAGTAAGGATATTTGTTATACTCCTTTATTTTTGTTTTTTCTTCCTTTCTTTTGTTTAACTGGTTGTGTTTTGTAGTGTCTGACGAGATTCTCACATTTCGATTGCCCAACAATCGAGTTCCAGGGAAAGACCAATTCAGCAAGCAAATGTTAAAAACTCAAGGCGTGATTGACCTTGTGGTTGGCGAATTATTGGACGTTCCAGACGGAACATACATGTCAGCAGAAACAGAATGGCAGAACGCATCGCGAAGCGATATACTTTATAAGCCTCGGTTGGCAATCCAAAACTCGCTTCCTCCAATCCTCATCGAAATTCAACTCACCGTCAATGAACCCTTTATGCAACGCCTTGTCAGCTATTCACAAAGCGCTTTGAGCATCTACAAAACATATCCTATCGTTTTAATTGTTTGCACCGATCGCGTCTCTCCTATCCAACTTATGGCAAAGTTCAAACCTATTTCTGGAAAACCTTGGATGTCTTCGCTCCTGGCCACTGATTTCTGGGCACAAAGCTGCTTCATTGTGTCGAAACTAACTTTATCGGGTATTGCGCCTTCTGATCAACTCACACCCCTGCAGGCTTTGTCCTCGTTCCTGACCGAAGCCTCTCCAACGTTATATGGTCATCCCTTTGCTGAAAATCGAACTATTCGACAGTTATATCACATTGCCATGGCCATCTCGGAAAATCAAGTTGAATGCGATAAGGATGTCTCAAATGTGGTGGACATCATTTGTTACAACAACGAGAAAATACTAATGAAGGCTGATGCTGCGTTATTTGGTGTATCTGGGTCATCCAAGGCAAAAAATCTGATCGAGCGTGCATTGGTTTTCAATGCGGCTGCCAAAAGAAAGTATTACCAAACTGTGGACTCGGATTCAGACTCGTCGCTGGAACCGCTGCCAAAGTTGAAGGGAAAGACAAGGGAAACAATTCAAGATAAAAAACAAGATGACCTTGAATTCGTGATCAAATACCGGAAAAATCTGATTGGAAAGATGAACTGGAAGACATGCCTGTCAGTTGGCCATGAAAAAAACTTATGCGAAGATTACTCCACTGGTGAATCGCTGCGACAATTCTTTTACAACGCCACTAAAAAATGATTTCCTTTATTCTTTATTCCCTGATTCCCCATATTCCCACTTTCCTTGATTTCTCTCATCGGTGTAGCGTATTCGACTAACTGGAAAACAAAGTCAAAAAAAAATAAAAATAACTAGCTGGGCCCGTGATCTTAAAAGATCACACAAACGATTTGATTATACGGTGTTGCGTGGTGTTTTTCTGTAGTTCTCTGTGAATACCGTATTTTGGCAGTGCGACGTCTGGTTTGGTTGTATTGTGACATTCCCCTCTCTCATACTGTATCCATGGCATATTGCGTTGGCTTGGCCTTTGGCCTCACTCATGGCAGCAATATGGGCCCATCATACAGTAGGTCTTGCTGCTGTTTTTGGGCCGGGGGTTGCGCAGGTTGGCATAGCGGCTGGCGTTGCAGCTGTCGTATATAAGGTTAAGAGATAAAACAATAAGAATAAGTAATAAGAAAATATACATATATCAGATAATAAGATGGATAAGTAAGACAATAGACTAAGAAGCAACACACAGTAAATAATAGTACCTATTAAAAATAGGTCAGAGTATATTTTATAGAATTAATACTTGAATAAACCTAGCTACTTTATTTCAAGCATATCAGAACAGCTTGATCTAGAAAATATCATGAATGATTATATTATAATATTATTGGATGAAAGAGATCCAATGATAGAGTTGGGGCATGGATAATTTTAGGATGCTTCTTCTCAACAACCGTTCCCTCTATAACCTATATTATATGAGCTCACGGTAATAAGGATAGATATCAATAGTAATAGATGTTAGCTCTTAATGAATAAATCTTTATAGAAAATTGGAAAATAAAAACAACATCTAAGATTTAATTATAAGTTCAAGACCAAAATATTATTAAATCATTCGAAAATAACAGTGGATTAGACACTCCACTGAAACCATATCTAGTTAACCACAGTATATATATATATATATATATAATAAAACAACCCCAACCTCTATTGCTCAGCAACTTTCTCTTATTCTTATAAATACTTGGAAACATCTTATCATTCGAGGTCTTTTTTTTTGGGTTTTTTTTCTGATCTTATTTTTTCTTTTGATCTAATAAAAACCACTACATTAATCTCATCAATTCTTTCGTTCTCAAATAAATCGTGCTTTCTCTCCAAATATCACAGCAGCGCCCCTGATTAATGGGAAAGTTGGCATAGATTCGTTCACATTTCTACCTTGTCATACATTTCTGTTTCATATGGGAACATGGCACGGATAGCACGGATAGCACGGATAGCACGGATACTACGGATACTACGGATACTACGGATACTACGGATACTACGGATACTACGGATACTACGGATACTACAGATAGCACGGATACTACGGATACTACGAATAGCACGGATACTACGGATACTACGGATACTACGGATACTACGAATAGCACGGATACTACGGATACTACGAATAGCACGGATACTACGGATACTACAGATACTACGGATACTACGGATACTACGGATACTACGGATACTACGGATACTACGGATACTACGGATACTACGGATACTACGGATAGCACGGATACTACGGATACTACGAATAGCACGGATACTACGGATACTACGAATAGCACGGATACTACGGATACTACAGATACTACGGATACTACGGATACTACGGATACTACGGATACTACGGATACTACGGATACTACGGATACTACGGATAGCACGGATACTACGGATACTACGAATAGCACGGATACTACGGATACTACGAATAGCACGGATACTACGGATACTACAGATACTACGGATACTACGGATACTACGGATAGTACGGATACTACGGATAGCACGAATACCACATTTGTTGGTACTTCGGCTCGGCAGTTATGGGATGAACAAGCTCGTCGACATGCCATTCCATCAGCAAAAGGTTGTATATGGTGATAATGGGCCGATTTAGAAAGCCTATAGTAAATGGTGCCAAACGCAACTCGGTGCTATATTCACGGCGCAACCGCAATCCTTTGGTGGAAATCCTGTGCGAGTTTTTTTTTTTTTTTTTTTTTACTGCATTGACCATGAATAAGATCTTCAGAGTGCTTGCCTGTTACGACACTTGTCCAAGCATTTGTGAGAATGCCCAACAAACCCTTTAAAGTCGCTCAGCGTCAGACTATTAGATGCCTCACTGATTCTTGTCATAAGTGTCTCAGTTTCCAGTAGCTTGTTTCGTTTGACTTTACTCTTAACCACTGACCAAAACTGTTCAATTGGATTAAGTTCAAGAGAATAGGACGGCAAATAAATACAGCGGTAACCGCGAGATTCTACATATTTAGCTATATCAACCGATATATGGATTGGAGCATTATCCATCACGAGGTAATGGCCTTTCATATGTGGATACTGGTCCATTTCATCCATCGTGGCTTTTAGAAAACTAACATAGTGTCCCGTAACTGTCCCTTTGCTCACACGCACAACGTTTTCTCCTTGCTTTCTCTTTTTATTGGATGGAGGCCGAGGAAGCCTGAGGCTACATTTAATCAGACCTTGGGCAGAAATTGCACCTAAAATGGTTGTTGTTTTTGCTCGTGTTTTGGGAACTGTGACCACTGCAGGGGAGCCTTTCTTTGACCATGCCATACTACGTTTCAAATTAATATGAAATGCAGATTCATCAAGGATGACACAGTTGGTCGTAAAATCCATGTCTGTTTTTTCCCATTTATGAATCCAATCCAGGCGTTCTTGAATCTTTTCCTCGCTGTTCCGATCTATAGGTTGAAAACGAGCTTTTTTGAGAGACAAGATGCAGTGCTTTTTTACAAAATCAAACAAGGTACTTTTGGATACTTTTAATTCTGTGAATACTTGTCGTAAGTGCTTCATCAGGTCGTCCAAGACGACTGAAGGGTTCGCATCAATACACTCAAGAATAACTTTTTTGCGCTCCTCATTGAGAATGCGTGAACGACCAGTCTTTCTCCCTTTCTCAAAGATATTATCAGGATCCCTCTCGTACTGTTCAGCCCATTTTTGCGCTGTACGAACGTGAATCCAAAGCTGTTTTACAGCAGCAGCCGCGCTCAGACATTTCTCAAACAACAGCTCAAAGAACCTCACTTTATCCTGATCAGAATAGCGTGTATAATTTCGCTTCATAGATGTTTCCCCCATAACAAGATCACTGCCAGGCTTTACCTCCTTTTCCACTTGCATTGCCTCTACCGTTTTCTCGTTCTCCAGAGGTAGTTGAGCTAAGTATTGTGTATGAGAACTCAATGTTTTAAGACGAAACTGCTCCTCATCAACAATATAATCCATCGGTTCAGCCCTGCCATACTCGTCGACGACAGAACCTTTCCCATTTTCATACAAGAATTGAATGTTCATTATGATGCGGTTTTGGTGTAATTGCGGAAGAGAAATAAAAGGAAGAGGAGCACTTGGTGTGCACTTTTATATCCAATGATGCCAAGGCTAAATATTCTTGGCAACAGGACATCCTATTTGTCAGCGAATACGAATTTACATTTCGTACAACATGAATTTTGTTCTTGCCATCTGATGAAATCATTTTCCACCAGGGCGAATTTATTT
This sequence comes from Phycomyces blakesleeanus NRRL 1555(-), assembly GCF_001638985.1. NCBI lineage: Eukaryota > Fungi > Mucoromycota > Mucoromycetes > Mucorales > Phycomycetaceae > Phycomyces > Phycomyces blakesleeanus. The sequence goes on from NW_017265149.1 coordinate 123,946, forward strand.
GTTGTGCAACATGAATTCTGTTCTCGTCATTGGCTGTATTTACTTTCTGACAAGAGCGAATTTACTTTCTGGAAAGAGTGTATAACAATGATGTAAATCAATTGGTATCATACTATATCCAGATTGCAGCTGTACCCATCGTTAAGCCCATTTGTTGTAGCCTTTGTAAGCACCATTTATAAAGAAAAAATTTAAAGTCATTAGCTGTGTATGTAATTCTACATCTTACTAAATTCTGGGTGATTTTGGACTTATATGGCGGTGAAAGCCATAAGACTTTACTTGTTATATACGATATACCAAATTATTTGTTTGATATATATTTTTTATTTAATTAATTAATATGTGCAAAGAAAGAATTATACAATAGACTTTTTTTTTGTTTTTTGAAAAGAATAAAAAATTATTATAGTAAAGCAGTAAAAGAAGTACATTCCGAGTTTCACGGATATAAGAAATCTATAGAGATATATAAAGTATGCTGTGTATATGCTTATGAGTATAAGAGTTGAAAAATAAAATAAAGCAAGATGAGCAGAATGTTTGATGACCAATAGACATCTATCGTTTGGCCTTTCTTCGCCAGTAAACCAAGACAAGCATGACAAGAGAATTGAACCCAAAGTAGGCAGCAATGATTCCAATGTTACGCCACTTGTTAGATGCCTCCCAGCCGTAGACACTGGAATAGTACTCCTCGCCAGACTTATATGTGCAGTAACCACATAGTTCAGGTCCCACTGTATCAGGGTTGTCAATATAGCCAAGTCCTCCATTAGAAAAGAAGTTTGCCATATATTGACCACAGGTTTGTCCAGGAGGAGCCGAGAATTTAAGGAGATCTTCGTCTTTACATACAACAGTGAGAGACTCCAGCTCGTTTACAGCCAGACCTTCGATATAATAATGAAAAGGATCAATCCAATACATCCATCTCTTCCAGAAAGTTGGCATGGCCGAATAGGGCTGCATCAAGCCACAGAAAACAATAAGCAAGGACAACATAAGAGGGTTGAGAGCAGCAGCCACGGTCGGGAGCTCGGATGCGGCAGCAATAACAAATCCAAAAGTTACAGCCCAAAAGACGAGTAAGACCAGCATAAGGTAGAAGTAACCGGTAGCCTCGGATGACATGGTCATACCCGCAGTCCAGTAAAAGCAAAACAGGAAGAATGCAGCAAACACAAACACATAAGGAACCTCTACCAACACAGTAGAGATACCCCAGGTGAACCAGCTGTAGTAGCGAGATGCGTATTCACGTCGGAAGAAAATACGCTCTGTCATAAACTTTGGCTGAGAGAGAATGATAAGAGTCATGGCCATAATAAAGGTACTGAACAGAGCAAAAAGCTTATTCTGCATATCTGAAGAGGAGTTCTTAAGTTTCCAGTAGGTAAAACCGTGTATCAAAGCAGTCAAAAGAATGTTCAAGAAGCGACCAAAGTTGTAATCAGGCGCACGCCAATAAGCCAAAGCCATTCGGTTGTGAACAAGCTTAAACTGAGTCCAGGTTGATGTAGCATAAGCTCGAGAAACGCGGGTAGGGTTCATATCGGCCGATCTGTTGATCTCAGCAAGTTCTTCATCGAGTGCTTTGGCTTCTTTGGATCCAGCCCAGACTTCGGACCAGTCGCGAGTGGCCTTTCCGGCAGTTCCGGCACCAACAACCTCAAGAATGTACTCGGCAGGGTTGGCTGCAGGAGGACAGGTGGGGCCACCGTTGGACTGGAAGTAATCAATCATGGTGTGAGCATCGGGACCAATCTCACCATAGTAAGCGGTCTTTCCACCACGAACAAGTAGCAAGAGATGATCGAAATGACCAAACAGAATGGCCGAAGGTTGGTGGATGGTACAGAGAACAGGCCAACCGGCATCAGCAAGTTTGCGAATGAAACGAATGATGTTGTAAGAGCTTTGAGCATCAAGACCAGAAGTAGGCTCGTCCAAGAACAGGAGCTGGGGCTTGCCGACCAGTTCCATACCAATAGTAAGACGCTTGCGTTCTTCAACGGAAATACCAGAACCATATTCAAGCATGCCAATCTGAGCATCGGCAATGTCTTCCATCTCGAGAAGTTGAATGATCTTTTCGACATACTCGTTCTTTTCAGATTTTGGTACAGATTCATCTTGACGAAGGTAGGCAGAGAAACGAAGGGCCTCACGAACAGTAACAGCAGGTTGATGAATATCCATCTGCTCACAATAACCGGTAATACGCTCAAAGTCACTCATAAGAGCTTCACCGTTGAGAAGAATGGTACCCTCTATGCTTCCAATGGTCTTGCGGCGAGCCAGAACATCCAATAGTGTGGTCTTGCCTGCACCAGAAGAACCCATGAGAGCCGTAAGATGACCGGGTTTAACGATGCCATTGATGCCATTGAGAAGCTGGAGATTGCCGCCCTTGATAGGAACAGTGTACTTGATATCTTGCCATGAGAAAGTAGTGCCAGTAGAGATACTGTCCATCTCGTCTGTGATCTTGGCAAGGCGTTTGCGGCGTTCATTTTCTTCCTCATCAGTGCGGGCTTTAGGGGCTTTTCCGGGAATGTAGAGCTTGGTAGTGTTTCCACCACCTCCGGTGCTAATATACTCCATGCAAAGAGCGCACAATACGGTAAACAACAAAAAGTAGGCAACGACAACAAGGAAGTCTGGCGCCCAGGCCTCCCAGGGACGGTAAGACAGCTTTTCAAGAAGGTAGGATTCGCCCTTGACAAAGTTCTCGCCAGGAACACCACCGGTCATAGTGCACACCTTGTAGTCCCAGTTGTCATAACCTGGGCCATAAGGAACAGCATTTCCGGGACCTTCACACGAGTATTCTTGGCCGTTCATTTCATTAACCAAAAGAGCCTTGTAACCGTAAGCCAGAGGATTGATCCAGTAGAACCAGTAGAGCCAAGGGTACATCTTGGGGTATGGAATAGCTATTTGTTTTATAAGTTAAAAGTAAAATGCCGTTAGATAATGTGGGAGATAAATGTGTGTGTTTATGTTTACTTACTGTAGCCAACATAGCTGAGGGCGACGACTAGCAAAGTTCCAGAAACTTGGGTGGCGAGGAAGAAACTACTGGTTATCGCACCAAAGAAACGGAAGAAGCCGTTCATGGTCATGTTGATAAAGAATAGGTTGATAAAGAAAGTAAAGAACTTTCCGGCTGTCATATTGAGACCGATCATGAAGTAGTAGCAAACACCAAAGAGTGCGACTAGAAACAAAAAAAGAAGGATTTAAATTAAACGTTTGTTTTTTTTTGTTTGGTAAATATATTGAAAAAGATCAAGTATTAATTCTTACCTTGAGCGAGTGCATATGGAACATCCATAATTACCTGGGCGATATAAAAGGCAGAAGGACGATAGAGAGCATATTGCTTATGCTTCTCCAGAACAGGACGGCCCATCAAGAAGCGAACGAGTTCGGTTTGAGAAACAAAAGAATTGAAGACAACAGAAAAGAAGAGAGCACTGCCGCGTGAAAATGCACCGGCACCGGTCAATGGAAGATTAAAGAAATTAGAGGCAGTGACAAGAGATTGGATGAGAATAGTGCCATAGCGAGAGTACAGAGCTTCTTTATCCTTGATAAGAAGGTGGTATTGACGGATTAAGAGGGCAATGACTTGTTGGTAGAAAGATGCAATGAAGGGACTCTTGCTGGGGGCCCGCTTCTGGTGCTCTTCGTTCATAGCCTGCTTAAAGGTTTCAGCCGGACTATCAGACTTGAATGTGTTCTCGTATTCTTCTAGCTCAGCCATCATGGTTTTGTATATATCAGAGGCCATGTAGCGAGTTTGGAATTCGTGTGCAAACTGTGGGACAGAGTTTTCGTATCCGGGCTGGAATTCTCTTTCTAATGGGTTACAGATACCGGTCAGGAAATCAGGGGCTGATTTACGAGGAGGGCAAAAGAAGCCCATCTTTTCAAAGTATGGCTTGGCTTGTTCTACGGGGCCAAAGTAAAGGCAGTAGCCATCGTCTAGGAGAATAACCTTGTCAAAAAGGTTGAAGATACTATTGGATGCCTGATAAAGCGTTGCCACGGTAGTCTTGTGAAGAACATCTGTCATGATACGAAGAGAGCGGACAAAATCCAGGGCAGAGGCAGCATCAAGACCACGAGTAGAGCAATCCCAGCAATTGATAGAGCTGGATGTTGTCATTTGCTCGGCAATAGAAAGACGTTTCCGCTCGCCACCAGAAAGACCACGTACAGAGGCATTACCAACCATGGTGTTCATCTGCTTAGTTAGACCAAGCATGTTACCAAGCATGTAGAGAACACGGTTTACAAAATCATGTCTTGACTCGTCGGGAAGTCTGGCCCCTGGGGTTTTTGTACGTAGTGCGAATTGAAGGGTTTGCTTTGCGGTGAGAGTAGGGAAATGTTGATCTTCTTCTTCGTTGTAGCAGACTTGGCCGCGGTATTTATCTGCAAATGTATTTGAATCGATTCCACCATAAGAGACATCACCATTGACTTCTGTGTATGATCCGCGCATGTTTGAGATGATCTTGAGAAGAGTTGTGCAACCAGCGCCAGGGCGACCAAGTACAAGCAACATCTCGCCATCTTTACAGAATCCAGAGATATTGTGGAGAATAGTCTTTTCAGGAACTTTTCTTTTCAGCAGAACCTTCCACACATTAAAAGCCTCGAGTGGAAAACTAGCGACAGTTGGAATGGTATTTGCTTCGGCAGCAACACCCTAAATAATAGTAACATTAATAATAAAAAGTCAATATATAACATAGTGATAAATAAATGTTTAGTTTTGATGAAATAAAAGGACTGTTCTATATTTACCTTGACAGACAGGTTTTTCCAAACGACACCAATATGTTTCTTGGTATGACCGGCTTTGTCTGCCTCAGAAGAGACACCGTGCAAGAACTCATCAAGTCTGAATTCGTCTGATGAGGCCAGACCTTCTTCAAGCTTTCCAGTATTGGTCGATTCACGACTGATATGGGTTAATTCACGCTTGAGATCTTCATACTCGTTAATTGCATCTATTAATCGTCGTTGGTAAATTAGAATCTTGATCTGATGAAATTGAACAATTAAAAAAAAGTCATTGTACCTTGAATATTAACAGTATTGACATCTGTTTCGCCATATGTTCCCTGGTTACCAGGGGCATCTTCAATTACAGTATCTGCTGATCCGGTATGAGAATGAGGGTATAAGTTGTAGTTTTTCTTGTGTTGTGGTTCTGGATCAAGATGTGTTTTTTCCGACATCTCTTATGTATTTATCTATTAATGAAAAATCCAGAGAAGCCTTAAAGAGAAAAGACACAAATAAAAGAGGTAAAGAATATAAGATGGTATAAGGAGATTAAAAAAAAGGGGGAAGAACAAAGAATAGGCCTTTATATATGTGTGGAATCAAAAAAAGATTTTTTTTTTTACTTAAGGCGGATCAATCAATTCCGCACCGCACCGCACCGGAATGGAAGTATTGTTATTTTTGGTTACCGAAATAAGATGTATTATAGCTGTAGTTAATGGACTAGCTCAAGATCAATATTTTCCAGAAAACTGTCAAATAATTGCTATCGTTATTAATGATGCATTACAGTTACTATTGATTAGTAATTGCGGTGATTTGTATATATTCGGCATTTTTGAAATCCGTAAACCGCGAAGATTCTTGTAAGACTCGAATACCGACTTTATTCACCGCAGTATACAGAAGTTTATTTAATGATGAGTCTCCTAAAGTGTTTTGATTTGTAATTGAAACGATCTGGATCTTTGGAGTGTATCATAAAGCTCACGGACAAAATAGCAAAGGTATGTCTATTAGCTATAGAATCAAGAGATGATTAATCAAATTGATATTACCCATGTGCTTTAAAATATATATATATAAAAATCTAAAACAAATTGGTTACAATACCAGAAAGTACTTTTTTTTTTTTTTTTTTTTAGAAAAAAAAATTATACATACGTATTTACTCTCAGATTTAGATAGTTACCAAAAAAAAAAAGCCATCAAATTATAGTAGAGTTGTGCGTGGAAATTCAAGATCTTAGGTCTGGGGGTTCTGATTAAGGAATTGGTTACAAAAGTATTTTGTACCCATAAACCTTGTATTAATTCTTATATATATATATTCTTTTCGGTGGTAAAAGGGTAAAATTAGATATCTGATTATAGAGATAGAGGTCAACTCTTTTCAAAAATAAAAATAATATAAAAAAAAGATGCTTTCGGGACCTTAATAAGTTAGCCAGTGATTTTGCCCAGTTTACTGGAGAATCCTTGATTTTGTATTCACTGCATTGATTTATTTAGCGCCGTCATATTTTAGATAAAAAAAATGCATAGCGTATTTTAGCGGTGTAACTAGAATTACGTGTACTGTTCCATAAATGGATTTACAACGAGTACGGAGAGTTGATTTGAGTAGTCAGAAAATCTTTTTAAGAAATGTATACGTACCCATAAACACTTAGTACATTATCCGTTTGTTGTGAGAAGATTACGATGACTACGGGTCTTGATCTATAGATAATTAGTTACTGTGCTCCAAAGCAAAGCAAAACAAAACAAACCATTCATTCATTCATTCGATTATATATTTATTTATATGAATCGAGTATTTTTTTTTATTAGTCCACATTTTACTTGTCAGATCTAGTAAATTATTATTTATTCTTTAATTTTGGCCCGTATACTAGAGTTCTATCGATCTATCAATAGAAACATATTACTCGATACTCGAAAACACACAGGGGTAATAAAGACAGAATATTCAGTGAATTGTGATTGAGAGTATTTGCCTTTTGGCTGTTGTTTTCCTTTCTGATCTGCATTGTGGCGTACATCTTTTGCGAAAATGATGTCGCAAGAAAAAAAATTAGTGTCGCACTTTTTTTTTAAAAAAAAAAAACAGTGTCGTATGTTTTTTGAAAATAGTGTCGCACTTTTTAAAAGTATCGTGTTTTTCTCACTTCATCTGGTATCAACCAATCTGAAATTAACCCAAAAATAAAAAGAAAAGATGCTTTTTATAGTAATAAAGAATTGTCGGTAAACGTCTATCAATTCAACTTGTGTAATTGTCCATATTGTTGATAGATACAGATAAATGCTATACTATTCCATGCTATGCTATGCTATTCTATGTTATGCTATACTATACTATGCTATTCTATGTTATGTTATGTCATTCTATGCTTTACAAATACTTGATTTATAAGCAGTAGGTATACAGAATGTTGTATTAATCAACAAAGGCTACTTGTACGCTACTGTTTTGAGTATCTTGTGCACCTCGCAAATCTTGCACATCTTGCTCATGTGCTAATAAGTTGACTTTTAAGTATCTTTTTAATAAATACACCAGTAAAGAAAGTTCTATAATTTATCTAATAGCTTACACAAATAGCGTATATCCAAAAAAATTGCCTATTAGAGTTTTATGGGATTTGATTATTAATAGAGAAAACTGATTTATGTTAAAAAGATACTATTCTAAATAAATAAAAGCGAATTATTAATCCACTTCTTTTATTAAGAAAAAAATGTCAAACGAGTTGGATATACAGTAGCACTTATACTAAAGTAAAGTTGAATTGATCCAAACCATATCTATCCAAGATTATGATTTGATGAGCTTCTTCTTTGTGTATAGCTTATAGCACTGTTATTTTTAATTATTATGATATCCAGTACATATACTCTTTGTTATCTTATCATATGTATTTGACTTGAATCAAGATGTTAGATAGTATACAGTGGATATTTAGCTTTTCATAAATAGGCACAGAAATGTTATAATAGAATGTCTCTTTGTTATTGTTATTATTAATAATATTGAACATTTAAAGCCACTGTATTTGATGGTCGAGACCTTGCTTTTTTTTAATACCCAAATACCAGGATTTTTTTTTATTAATAAAAAAAAGATTGCCAAAGATCAAGCTCTTTTGAATCAAGGTATTGATTTTTAGATATTTGATATTAAAAAGCTATATGATGAACAGATCTGATTACAAATGCTTGGTAAGCAGGTCTATGTGCAAGATAAAGTATGTGTGACAAAGGCTATTTAGTTTTATTCGTTTGGTTACCTGCCGATATATCGTGAATACAATTGGTTCCGAATCTTTGGAAAAATAAAGTAAAAAACAATTTTTCTGGGATATTCTTTTTGAGATTGGAAAGGTTTGTTATTAATCTTGTATTCTTAATTTCTCACTCATTTTACTGATGGGGGGCTGTAATGATTTGTATGAAGAGATATCTCATACAAGATGTATATAGTAAGGAAACAACATTATACGAAACAGCCAGAGTGTTTTGATTCTCAAATGACTAATGTATATCGATGACAAACAATATAAAGTACAAAGTACAAAATACAAAGCACAAAGCACAAAGTATAATTTTGCTGTGCACAGCCAAACAATGAATTACTAAACATATTCTTTATTCGAGAATCTAAATAGTAAATCAATATTATTAAAGTTTGTGATGTAAATGACATCATCAATAGGGGATTTTCAACAGTTCTTTAAGCTTTTAAGCTTAAGCTTTGAGTTTTAAAGCGGTAGCCAATAATACGTAAGAGTTACTAAGTGTTTTCGAGTACCCTAAATGCTTCTTTCAGTTCTATTAGGCATTGTGATAATAGAACTTAAGTTTAAAGTAGTACTGAAAGAGACAAAGATGTTTGCATCAAGTATGTATTAAATTTCCAAAAAAATAATAATCAAACTTAAGCAAGGATGTATTAAACGATTAAAATTCTCGAACAAAATCGTTCGATAATACAAGGTGGAATACTACCGGGGGGCCGCCTAACACGATTTATTACACAATGGAAAACGATTACAACGCACAAACGGCCGATACAGGTCATCGAACAGGGATATCAGGTACAATGGACGTCACCTCCAAGAGAATGGAAGTCTCGACCTCTGCAACTTTTGTCTACAGACCAACAGGAAGTGGATATTTCGGTACAGAAATTCCTACAAGCTGGAGTGATAGAACGATCCCCGACCCAAGACTCCCGATACTTATCCCAATTTTTCAGTATTCAAGAGCCAAACGAGATACGCCCTATATTGGATTGCAAGCGTATCAATCAATTCATACAATACCAGCACTTCAAGATGGAAGGGGTCCCTGCACTCCGAGATATCATCGAGAAGGGAGACTTTATGACGAAAATCGATTTGAAGGACGCATACATAGTAGTCCCCATATATCAGGACTCCCGTCGGTACCTCTAGTTTCAACATCACAGACAGATCTTCCAGTACAGACCCCTACCATTTGGAATGAGTGTCGCCCCACGGGTGTTCTCGAAGTTGATGCGATTTGCACTGGAACCGCTGCGTGCCAAGGGGATCCGTTTAGTGTACTATCTCGACGACATCTGTGTTCTTGGCAAGGACATGACGGAGATACATTCGCATACCAAGACAGTGATTGGACACCTTACCTCCCTAGGTTACCTTATCAATTGGCAGAAAGGCTCACTCACACCAGCACACAATCAAGCATTCCTCGGTTTCTCATTCAACACATCGACAATGGAGATAAAGGTACCAAAGGAAAAACTAGCGAAGTTGCGGGCACGCCTTTCACAAGCCCAGAAGGGTATAAAAACTTGCGGGTGGGTAGCAAGTCTGATTGGAAAAATTACAGCATCGATTCCGGCCATTGGGGAAGCATTGTTACAAGTACGTTTTCTACAGAGGGATCTAGCAAAGGCTTTACAGGGGAAAGCACACCGATGGGAACACCCGTGTTTGTTTTCGGCCGAAGCCAAGCAGGACCTTCAATGGTAGCTTCAGACATCGTTAACAACTCGAGGCTTACCAATTCGGAAGCCACCGCCCCCAGACACCCCAAGTGACAATATACCTCAACGTCTCAGAATCTGGCTGGGGAGTGACCTCGACTGATCTCAAAACACATGGATACTGGACGGACCAGGAAAAAGAAACTTCGATAAATACAAGGGAACTCAAGACAATCCTGTTTGCCCTGAAACTACACACTCCAAAATACAAAGACTGTACCGTCCAGATCTATTCCGATAATACGACCGCCATAGAGTATGCGTTCCGATCAGGAGGCACGGCATCACTACTGCTACAAAATCTAGCACTCGAAATACAAGAAGTATGCCGTCAACACAAGCTAGAGGTCATATACAAACACGTTCCAGCAGTCGAAAATGTAGAAGCAGACAAACTGAGCCGACGGCATCAACCGATTTACAAATGGGGGCTTTCACAAAAATGGTTTTATTTAATTTGGAAAACTTGGAGATTATCTCTAACGATTGATGTGTTTGCCGCATGACACAACCACCTTCTACCTCACTATTGGAGCTTCCTGCCCGATCCGGCAGCCAGTGATACCAATGCGTTTCATCAAAAATGGCCAGCTCAGGGACTATTCCTTCACCCTCCATGGAAACTCATCTCATTGGTCATACACAAACTGATAGCCGTCAAAGTCAAGACTACAGTCTTGATAACACCGCAATGGACCACTCAGTTTTGGTGGCCGATGGTTCTGCGTCTCAGTCAAGCAGCGCCATTAGCCATGACAATAACAAAATCCACTACTCTGATCGCATGGCACTTATCCGCACAGCTCAGGCAAAAGAAGGTATAAGCACTGATATACAAGATTATGTTGGATAGGCAATGCGCGAGGGCACGGTACGAAACTATGACTATGTTTGAAAGAGATGGTGCGAATGGTGTGTTGATAGGACACCACCATACATCCCAAGTGAATACAACCCTACTAGAGTCGTACAATATTTGATGTCAATCAGCCGCACTTCCTCCCAGCATCTGAATGTCACAAGATCCGCAATTGCTTATGTGTCTAAGATATTACATCCACACGAAGCACCAATCGCATATCATCCTCTGGTGCAAGAGTTCTTCAAGGCTAAAAAGAAGCAAGAGATAAAACTGCCGAATATTCATCAAGAAATCTGGGATGTTGAACCCGTCTTAGCACTTATAAAAGCATGGGGACCAAACTTGACGATGAATATCTCATACTTACAAAGGAAAACATTGATACTGCTTTGCTTGGCCACGATGTGGAGACCAAGGTCTGATCTTGGTCGTCTTCAATTTCGGGATGTTACTTTTCACTTTGATAAGGATCAACTGCTGACGGGAACCACGTTAATATCACGTACACCTAAAGAATCGCAAGCAACATCTTCAAAATTGAGAGTCATCAAAGAAAAAGATATTTGTCCGGTCACTACACTTAATTAATTCGTCCAAATTACACAATCTCAAAGGGCCGAACTTCCAAATGACCACACCTTGTTTCTTTCATACATTAACACAACACATCCTACGTCAGTCAAGGCTACAACAATTGCAAATTGGGTGAACGGGATCATGGAACAAGCAGGTATCGACACCACAAAATATACCGCACACTCACCACTCGCAGCAGGTGGAACCTATGCTATTCTTAACGGACGATCAATTGACGAAGTCAAGTGGCACGGTAACTGGAGCACATCCAGTAACACCTTCGAATCATATTATTTTAAACCTAACAACCAACACGCCCGAGGGGCACAGATAACTGAGTCTATTCTTTCATCAAATACAGAGGATGTGGTAGGCACCCGCCGCTGGTTTTCTTTTCTTTTTTCTTAAACCAACATTTATGTCAACAATTTTACAGAATCCCCACCCAAAACAACAAAAACATACCACATCATGACCAAAAAAATATAACGCTTAGCTAGGAAAGATATAAGAAAAAAGGGATACTTAAAGTTTATTATATATATATATGTTATTTACTGAAAATAAAAGCGCGGCTCGGAGAGCCTAATACCACATCCTCTGTCTCCACTTCGTCAACTTTCCCATTGCCCTCGTTCTTCACCCAACCTTTAAAATTCTCTCAGTAAGACCAGTGGCTTTTATCCAGCTCATTCCTTTGATAGCTTTCCCGCCAAGATAAGAGCAACAATCTAATGGAAATACTAAGCGCCTTGTCATATTATCATCATTAATCCATATATACACATATATCTTCTTCTTTACTTGGTTTTTCTCTAAAAGAAGCGATGATCTTTTAGCACGTAAAATCACCGCTACCTTTTTATTGGATATTTATCTCTCTCTCTCTCTCTGTGTGTGTGTGGAAGTTCATTTTTTTTTGTCTTTTATTTCATTCCAAAAGCGTGTTCGGTTAAGATTTGTGAATCTTTACAGGAATTTACATTCTTATTTTTTTTTACACGACAAATCAATTCTCAGCATTCAACTACCCTTGTGATTTCAATACTAAAGATTAAGTCAGGTCAAGTCAGGTACAGACGAGACAAGACAGGATAAGTTCCTCACAATGGGCAAATCGACAACCACCAATACCATACACTCAAAAGACTACACGCTTGCGAGTACAATAAATAAAAGTGAGATAATGACCATAGAAGTGATAATCAATTCTGTCAATTAAACAAAGCTTAAAATCACAAATGAAGACACATTGACACAATAAAAAAAAAGAAAGAGAGAGAGAGAAAAAAGAACACGAACGGTGCAGATGATCTAACTACAAACCAAAACCCCTAATCAACCAAGTCTTAATAAATATTCTTATATATATATAAATATATATAATCTGCTTTTTTTTATAGAGCTTAAAGAGAATACGTTTTTAATGGTAGATAATGATAAAAAGGCAAGGTCGTTTGGAGTACATCTTGAAAAAGGTTCTATCAACAAAAGGCGGCCGAAGAGTCCAGTGCCAGTTGTAGCACCCAAAGATGCTCAGGAAAACGAAAAATACAAACAGATGTCTAAAGGTGTCAAAGGTGCACACACTATGAAATATGTGCAGGGAACCCGGTCACTCAAACCTGCAAAATCAAAGGCATTAACCAAGGATACCCCGAAAACGAAGAAGAAAAAGGTATTTAATAAGCAAATAGATCAGAAATTTTGATAGCTTGATAGATCAATACATAGATTATATAGCATAAGAGTGTATACCTTTTGCTTTAATTTACATGTTTTTTTTTATTAAAAAGAAAAAAAAGAAAAAAAATATTATTATTTTAAAATAAAAATAAAAATAAAAATGCCACCAACTCCATTCCATTCCCTATCTCTTTCTCTTTCTATTTGGATTAAACCAGTCAAAGGGATCACATCTTGAAAATGAATAAATGTATTAAACATGATCTTCTTTTAAAGGCCCTTGTTGAGCCTAGAACTACAGAAAAACCAGATATTGTAGAAAACATCCAGAGTCCTTCTTTGTCAGCAGAAACAATCGAAAATACAAAAAGCAAGATAGTAAAGAAAGTGGCGAATGTCGCTCAGAAAGATAAGAAAAAATATACCAAGAAACCAGATAATAAAAGCACACCAAACAGCAGCATTGATGACCCAAAACCAGCCAAAGACGAAACGAATGTGAATAAAGCCGCGACAAAGAAAGCTCCCAAAAAACCAAATGCGTCTAAAATAATACAACCTACAAAGAAGATTAGCCCCCAAAATCTCAAAAATATAATACTGCACTTTAAAGCCTATAATTCTGATTCTGATTCTGATTCTGATTCTGGTAAGCCATCAAACAAAATACCCAACTTTGAATTATTGGTATATTTACTGTATTTGTTTAGACTCTTCTGATAGTAGCCTTCCTATACCGAGTTTAGAGGAAATATTAGCCGAAGAGAACTTTTATGAAGAAGAAGGAAAGAGAATTAAAGCTACTACCAAGATCCAAGGTCCAGAACATCCAAAACAAAAACCAAATCAAAAACGAATCGAAAGACCAGATCCACAATCCTTGGTCGTTTCTAGTCGCAAAAAGTCTTTACTTGAACCTAATGATGGTGGTCCAAAAAAGGTCGCAGCTCCAAAAAAAGGTTCAAAAGACAAATATAAAGACACAGACATGACCAGAGACAAAGCCAACGTCACAGCCAAACCAAAAGACAAAGATAAAAAGAAAGACAACGAGGCGCCTAAAGTCTCGACAAAGTCAGGCAAAAACAAGAGAAAGAGAACAGATGATGATCATCCTAGAAAAGAACCAAAGGTTATTGGAGCTTCAGAAGTTGGATCAGGATCAGGATCAGGATCAGGATCAGGACTAGGATCCGAAGCAGAAGCAGAAGCAGAAGCAGAGGATATACAGTATGAAGTGGAGAAGATCTTGGGCCATATTGTGTATAGAGTAAGTCGCACTGATTCTGGATTGATCTAATCTTCAAAACTGTTTCCAAGTCTTACGTTTTGTCTTTGTTTTTAAAATAAATAAATAAATAAATAGGGAAAGGTTGTTAGATATGAAATCAAATGGCTTGGTTACCCGGAAAATATGAATACCAAAGAACCCGCAGAAGTCATACATGGGTAAGTGAAATAGAGAATATCATCTAAGTTTTTTTTTCTGATACCCACATTTTTAATACATCTATTTTAACATAATTCTTCTTTTCATATATGTATCTTATTATCTGCAGTGACTGTCCCAACATGTGCATTGAGTACTGGTCTACTCGTGAACCAAAACCTGAAAATATTCCTATAGTAAAACCCAAAAGCAAGAAACGTAAAATAACCAGAAAGGCTGCTACTAATCCCAGAACTTCCAAGAGAAGGACAAAGCCAGAGTCAAAGCCAGACCAACAGCCAGACCAAGATCCAGAGCCAAAGCCAAAGCCAGAGCCAGAGCCAGAGCCAGAGCCAGAGCCAGAGCCAGAGCCAGAGCCAGAGCCAGAGCCAGAGCCAGAGCCAGAGCCAGAGCCAGAGCCAGAGCCAGAGCCAGAGCCAAAATCAGAACCAAAATCAGAACCAAAATCAGAACCAAATCCAAATCCAAATCCAGAAATCAGCTACTATAAAAAACGCTCTTTATATGCCATCATTGCTACTAAAAAGAGAATTGACAATAATGAAGTACCCAAAGTGTATCGTGATTTGGGATATAAGCTAGCTTATGATGGCAAGAGCGCTTATAGAAAGTGGAATTGGAAAGAAGAACTTGCTGACATTTACACAGTCAGACAAATAGCAAACAAGGACCAAAAGCTAGCCATGGTGAATTGGTAAGAGTCATTAAATTAAATTAAAATAAAATAAACCACCCCCTCCTTGCCCCTCTTTCTCATTGTGCGTGGATATTGGTGTGATCTACACACACACACACACACACACACACACACACACACGCATACACACAAGTATATACATATATATATATATATATAATTATATATTTAACATATATAAAAAAAAGAGAGAAGATTATGGACAAGTGAAAAGGTTAATGGACAAAGTCTGACACTGGAAATAATGATTTATAGGAAAAATGGAGACATGACTGCGCATTTGATAGAGGAGCTTCATGAAAAAGCCCCTTTTGAGGTAAGGGAGTACCTACAAAAGACCTCGATCGCTGCCATGTATATACTTGGCTCTATCACATACACTCACACACACACTTCTTTAACTAACCTACTTTGTAGTTGATCAGCTTCTATGAAAAGAACGTTCTTTTTCTCAAGTCTGAGTTGTAATAATAAAATATAAAATATAAAATATAAAATATAAAAAGAAAAAAGAGTCAAACTGGTGTTGTTCAGTAGTAACCGCGGCGTTTACTATAATTGTGAATGCAGCCCCTCTTTTAGCTCTTCTCCATTTCTCCCTTTCTCTTTCTTTCTCTTTTCCTTCTTCTTTTCTTTTACCCTAGGTACCTTTGCTCTTTTGTTCTTTTTTTCTCTCTCTTTATTTATTTCTTTCTTTATTTCTTTCTTTTTGCTTTGACACAAACCAATCCTCATTCGACATTCCAAACTCGACCATTCCGACAACATAGAGCACAGACATATATTGATAAATACAGACATAGCCACAGACACAGAATCAGACACAAACGCACAAACGCACAAACGCACAGAAACACAAAAACACAAAAGCACAAATATATATATATATATATATATATACATATGTATCTATAGATATATATAGATATATACAATACAACTCTATTTACAGCTCTTTGTCTCGAACCTTACCTTTCACAACATCCGCCTAAATTATAATTAATCCCATAATTCGAAAAGACGATGGGAATCATATCACAAGTCGTAAGTAGTCGCATGGTTACGATACAATTCTAAAAGAAAGGGAAAAGAAAACAATCTTTTATATATTATTTTGTCACTATGGCAACAAATTATGATTTATATTACCAAAAGAGAACATGTTTTATTTTAATTAGCTATTTTAGACATATGTGTGTGTGTAATATTTGTGATTTATTGATTTTTATTTTTATATTTATATTTATATTTATATATACTTTTTTTTTCTTTATATACATATAAAAAAAAGTTTGGAAAATCACGATGGACGCGTGCGATTTTTCTATGCATAATTGTACAAGCACTACTAGCGATCATCTTTGAGTCTGTGATCTTTTCTTATGTTGCCAATGAGATCAGTATAATTGAACAAGAAAGATTGAATCAAAAGGGATTTGGAGAAAGTCTAGCTACAGCATATGCAAACGCACGGTCTCTGTTGGTTTATTTTGTGCTGTTTATCATTGCCCAGGTCTTCACGGTTATTCTTGTCGTAGATGCTGTAAGTAATGCTAATAGTAGTAACAGTAACCCTTACTGCATAATAATTATAAGAATAATAAGGATATGAAAAAGAAAGAAAGAAAGAAAGAAAGAAATGTATATAATAATTTGGAAATCATAAACACATACATACATACACATGTATATAGATATACCAAAAGAATACAATTCAACTGATTGCGCTGGTCGCATTTGAACTTGGGATGAGCGCCTACTCGATCATCCAGTACCACCAATCTCTGACCTTATTTGACAATACCGAAGATGCAAGTGTCAAGTTGGCTCTGGCGTT
The DNA here is from genome assembly GCF_001638985.1 of Phycomyces blakesleeanus NRRL 1555(-). NCBI lineage: Eukaryota > Fungi > Mucoromycota > Mucoromycetes > Mucorales > Phycomycetaceae > Phycomyces > Phycomyces blakesleeanus. Next base: position 140,895 of record NW_017265149.1, read on the forward strand.
TCTAGGCTCAGCTTACCATGCCTCAAGCTGGGCAGAAATTACCCAAATATGTGTCATGATATTGAGCACAATTGTTTTTATTTTCTTGGCGTACAAACTTTATCTTGAGTTTGGTTGGCATATCTACAATAAGATCGGTGCTGATTTGGCTATGAGAGGTAAGGCATCATTAGAAACAAAATACAAGTAATAATAATAAGAAGAAGTACAAAGAGAATATATACTTGGTTACTTATTTATTAATTAATTAATTTTATTTTAACCAATCTTTGTTTTGAAGACCGCTACAAGATGTATCAGATCTTCATGATGCTCCTGAAGTTTGATTTCTTTTTTTTTCTCGGATTTTCGATTCAATACCTCGCTTTGCTAATCGTAGCCTGGTGGGCAGAAGCAAAAACAGAAGAGGCAAAGAAGAGCATCGTCAACGAGCTTATCGAGCACATCGTCCTCAGCTGTCTTGTTTCTGTTGCGATGCTTATACTAGCCTATTGGGGTGTAAGCAATGAAGATTGGGCAGGAGGAGGATTTCCTAAATCAAAACAAATCAAATCAGATCAGATCAGATCAAAAACTAAGCATTATTATTCTTCTTCATATTTTTTTCTTTGACATAGTTACGAAAGGAACGTAAGCCGCACATGTACAGCTTCATTGTTCTCTCCTGTGCCAGTATGGCTTACTTTATATACATGCTCGTCCAGATAGGCCAACATCCAGAACGTTTTGTTGGATCAAGAGCGTTTTTAACTTTTTTCTGTAAGTCAGATTTTATTTATGACTTATACACACAATATATATATATATATTTGTCCTCTGTTTTCTAACTTACCATCTTAGTGTGTGTTGATATGGTCCTTATTTTGGTAATTCCCATGCTTTTATATATATATATATTATCTTAATTTCTATTAAGAAAGAGAGAAAAAGAAAAAGGCATTCAAAAAAGCCAAGAAACCAAAAAGCCAAGAAGCCAAGAAGCCGAAACTAAATATTATTAACACCTCATGTACTTTTACCCTTTCTTTCCAAAGGCTTCAGTCCCAGTTGCTGTAGTTTGTCTCCGAAATTTTGGTTTCCTAAAGACTCAGAGTAAGTCTCTTGTGATTTTGAATACATATATATTCCATACTTACCATTCTATGGAAAACTTTTCTTTTTACTGTATGTTTCTTCATTTTAGTGCCCAATGGTAATCCTGCCTCGCCTTCTCACTCTATGACACCTATTGGTAAAGAGAAGCCACCTACGGAACGATGGTCTATTGAGTAGCAACGATCATTATCAAAAAAAAGGAATCTTTATCTATTAGTTTTGCATTACTAAATAATCAATAAGCACACCAATTTATTCAATACTGCAAGAGAAGAGGAGAAAGAAAGAATCAGGAGCCAGGCAACTTTACATACAACACACAACATCTTTACCTTTTACCTTTTACCCTTTACCCTTTAAAGCATATCCATATCCATATCCATATTTACATCTACGTCTACGTCTACATCTACATTTGAATGTCTTTATCGATTCTATCTTTTCTTCTTCTACAAATATTTTCTGGTTTTTTTTATATTATTATAATTGTTCTTTTATATATATATATCTATATACCTATATATATATATATCTTCTTTCAGGTGTTACAATCCGTTTGAAAGGCCCTTTATTCTTTTTTCCAACCCACCCACTCATTTACCCACTCATTTACCAACTTACCAACTTACTTATTTGCCTACCTACTTAAACGAACTACATTTACATATATATATAAATGATTCCTACAATAGATACTTCTTTAGATTGATACTGTATTTGACATTGTAATCGATTATCGTTCTTATATAGCTCCTGTGGATATTTTTAGAACAAACCTGTCCAGATGTGCGGATGTGTATAAGCATGTACTCCAATGACATGCATGCATTAGCCAGAACACTATAATACAAGTTCTTATTAAAATATATGACAGCAACGATAGCTATCTACCTTTGACTTGGCTTTCTAAAAAAAGTTAAAGATGTATTTATTTGCAATAAACAAAAGAACTATATAAACATACATTTAGGATGTATAAGCTGTTTTGGCTAAATTCTGGTTTAGGAGAAGGCCTGATAGTCAAAGAGCATACATACATGTATATATATATATATAAATAAATATGTGCTTGTGTGTATGTTAGTATCTTGGTGGCAACGAAAAGATCTAGCAGTAGCATTATTAAGGGCTGGTTATAATCCCTCAAACTCTAGAATGTATAGATAAAAAAAACAAAACACCAATCAGACAAGGTATTTAATTTATGTACACATATATGTATATTGAACACAATTAACAGATAAAGAGATGAAGTCATACTAATGGCCATTCATCTCTGTGGATAAGGCTGAATGATTGACATACACACCTTCTTTCTTAGCTACAATTATTCATCGAGATACTTTGCTTGTTTCGGTATATTCTTTCTACTCGTTCAATTGTAAATGCATAGCTTTAAGATTCTATTGTACACAAAGATAAAGGGTTGTATTAATTTATTAATGACTATTTTTTTTTAAATATATAACGAGTATTGATCCATGTATTAATGTTAATAAATAAATAAATAAAAAAGCAAGGTGTAGGTCTTTAATTACACATTTGCATCTTTTAGAATACACCCCTATACCTTCTTCTTTTTCTCTCCTCTAATTTTTCTTTTTGGCACCTATTTTTTTTATAGTATTAATTCCTGAATTACTATAGAATATCCTAGTATATTGTCTTTGTCTGTGTAAAGTAATAATAAGGGTATATTTGTATAGATAAAAGGAGTAAAACTAATACTTGACTCTACTAGTATTTAACACTATACTAAAACACAAATATAAAAGTAGTACTCTAGCGTGATATTCTTGGCTAGGCAGTGGTTTCTCTCTCTATCTTATTATATATATATATATGTGTGTGTGTGTGTTTCAATTTCAATTACTGAAATATAGGAATAAATAAATAAAGACACAATTCCAACTTTTCATTCTATTCTTCTTCTCATAGTACTCTGATATCACGGTTTTTATACAATCACTAGTTTATCTACATAATGTAACGAGTTTCCATAGACACCTTTGGGAAAGGAAGGGGGGATACTTAATAAGAGCTAACACTTGAAATTATGTTATTTCATTTATTCCTTTATTTATTCATGGTACCCCTCTGAAACGTATCTCTTTATAGTTTACCCGTCCTCTTGCACTTTTCAGTCTTTCTCTCTCATACGCGCAAACAGACACAATAACCCTCTGGAACATACTATCTTGATCGAATGCTACTTTCTAGTATTATTATTATTATTTAAAAGAAAATAGAGTAGTTAGGTGGGGGCCCTCTCTGAAATAATATCTTCACGTCGTAATTTGAGGCACAATATATGTCTAAAGTTCAAGACTAAATCAATATCCTTATTCCCACAAATCAATTTGAAAAATATTAACGAAACGCATGCTATCCAGAACAATTTGAATCGGTAGATATAAAACAAAGGAAAAAGGTTGGATTTTATATTATTTTATTCGACTTGAAGTTTGGGGAAATTTCATGTTCTGCACCACAGACATCTGGGGTTTGGACTGTGTAATCCAAAAATATTGCGACGAAACTTTGCCACTTTTGAGTCTGACGTTTTCTTGGTTGGAGGTGTACCGGTAACATCTTGGTGTTTCCACCGTAGACTCCTCGTGAATGCAGTATAAAAGATCTCTTCTTCCAGGATCAATAAGGACGCAGCGCCCGCGAATACTTTCATGCTGTTCTGGCGTAAAGTCATGAATGTAATGAGTGTGCTCTGTGCCAATTGTGGTAGTCATTCTGGGATTCGGGCCTTGAGTAGTGCCTTGGGTCTGCTTGAGAACGGAAATACCAATACCATCAGTCTGGATTGTTCCTCTGAACTTCATCACGCCGTTCTGTTGGTCAAGGAAACCCTCGCTGTCCAAGTCCGTCACTCTTCCCCCGCAGCTCTGGTTTGTTCATGTATGCTCTCCGAGCTCTTCTCAGCATTTGCTAGCAGAGGATCCCAGTGTCAATTTGCATGTAGCATGGTGACCAGGACCGGCGAAGATGGAATATAAGGAGTCGAGGTACATAAAAGAAGTCGAGGGAATGGTTGTGAGGAGATGCTTTGGAGTCATAGTAGATGGAGTTCTTTTCGAACCCATATCTTTCTGGGTAGGCTGCCAAAATTGATCGAATAGCTGTGAAGATATCTCTACATCCTTCTTCGGGGGAATATATCTTTAAGACAGTAAACCGTTATTCATTCTTCTAAACACTCTCGGTTGCGATCTCAAGGATATAATATGCGCGCAGTGTTTAGAATAGGTTGTTATGCCTAAATCAGCGTAAAGTGTACAAGTGTACGAATGTACGGGTATCTATCATATGTGTGTTACGTTCCTGAGATGTGATCCTATTATAATTTGACTTGCAAATTTTAAGGTCCCTCTAGGACAGATGATGGCGTTTGTTTTTCATTCAATTGTGGTATGAGTATATCAGCAGTGGATTTCGGTGACCTTGTATATTTGGGAGGTGATCGTTTGGGAGAGATAGCAGGTGTACAAGCTTTGTAACAAGGCAATGGTTCTTGTTGGTGTGGTAAGTGGCCTTGTAATTTCGCCGTGTCCTTTTGCTTCTTTGGGAAGGGACAGTAAAAATATTGATCAACGAAAGTTTTTTGATCGATCTATTCATCTGGTAGTGTCAAAGGAAGGGTCAAGTACTAATAAACCAAAAAAAAAAGACATGTAAGGGTATTGTATGTACTTTAGATATAAAACCATGCAGTAGTTCAAAGAGCTCTGGTACCTACCGACGTTTGTTTGTACTGATGCCTTGGCGTTGATTTTTAAATGGAGTAGTTACACTCGTTATATTCCAGTCCACAAAGGACTGGATATATAAGCCTTTCTTGGTTGATACTCTCGAAAGTGTTTGCTGATAAATCTGACATTATAAGAGATTGTGTGAGCTTCAAAATACTATAAAACAGTCGAGAAGTAACTTACAAGAGTAATAAAAAAGATAAATTTTTGCAAAGTTTAAAATTCTTGACCTTTAATTGTGCTCTTTTTATATTTTATTTTATCAGATGTAACTTTCAAATTGAAACAAGATCTGATCTTTTAAATAATAAAAGATTTGGTGTGGACAGACTAAAAGTTCAAAAAAAAAGGTAGAAAAAAAATAAGGGAAAAGGGGCAATTTTTTAAACGACTTATTGGCTAGAAATTTTCTATGACCATCAGGATTGAGAACTTTTTTTTTAAAAAAAAAAAAAACAAGGTGCGGGCAGCTGTAAATTAGTCTGACCACACCAATTGTTGGTTTCTTACTCAAATTTTAATGAAAGCGCTTAAATTAAGATGGGATCTAAAGGTTATATATATATATATATACTTGTACAACGTACATAAGATAATAATAATAATAATAATTTCCCTTGTTTAATTTTACAACCTCTTCTTCTTCTTCTTTTTACTTTCACTTTATATTTTGGATTTAAAGATACACAAGCTAGTAATGTCGACTGAATCGAATAGGTACAAGCTTGTTATTGCGATGGGTAAATATTCAAAATCTTTTTAATTATCAAATTCTTTATTTGCATCTAATATCTTGGCTCATAATGAACCCTAATTTTGTTTATTTAGACTTTGGAACAACATTTTCTGGGTGCCATGTGCTCAGCTTAATGGCTGATCCAGTGTCAAACTGCGATATGTAAGAGATATTATAATGCAAGAAGTAGTTATCTATTGCCATAGTTATTCTTATATATATATATATATATATATATATATAATAACTTTGGTACTACACACAGATATATATATATATCATACATTATACATTCAATTAAATTCAATAATTGAATGAAATTTAGAAATAATAATTGTATATATTAAAAAACTGCTGTAGGTCTATGTGGAGATTCAAGAACGAACAGACAACCATGTTCTACAAAAAAAGATCCAAAAAACTTTTTGCATTGGGAAAACTAGCTACCAATGAATACGAAACAAATCCAAGTTCTGGATATTATGTGACCAAAGTTAAGTTATGGCTGGACAGAACCATCAAAGAAGACCTTCCATCCTTACCCCACAAAATGACTCCAGTACAAAGTAAGTGATAATCGATATACAATCTAACATTAAGATTCATAGAAAGTTATGATAATTTCACAGTTATCGCTGATTATCTAAGGCAGATGCACAAAAGTGTCTGCCAAGAAATACGCATCGAGTATCCAAACTTTACCGACCTTTCGATGTACAGATACTGTATGGCAGTCCCAACTATGTGGTCTGAACAATCCAAACAGATCATGAAAGAAGCTGCAGTCTTGGCTGGCATCATAAAGAAAAGAGATGATTCCGAAAAACTATTGATCGTCGACGAGGCTGTAGCTGCTGCCTTACATGCTGAGTCCAAGTCTTCTGATATCGAACTTACTAACGGCAGCATTTACATGGTGTGTGATGCTGGTGGTGGAACTGTGGATCTTGCCACATTCGAAAAAGACCATTCGGTTGGAGAAAATGGAATAAAAGAACTCACTATGGGAACTGGTAGTTCTTGTGGATCTGCATTTTTGGAAACTCGATTTGAAGATCTAGTAAAAGAACACACCTTAAAATATCCCGGCTACAACAAAATAATCCTAGCATTCGTTATGGAGTACTTTGCTACCTCTTTAAAGGTAATATGCATGGGATAATTTATAAAAGTATATGTATATATCTCTTGTTTTTTTTTAGGAATTAGAATGGGAGAAATAATAACATGCTTTTTGTATATAATATAGAGACGATTTGGTGACAGAGATAAAGAGGACACCTACATGATAGATCACATTAATAAAGAGTATAATAACGGACATGAGGATGACAGTGACTATAAAGAGTTTTCGTTGGATGAAATTCGCACAATAGTGTTTGATCCAATAGTTGATAAAATACTCGGTATGATCGAAAAACAATTTGAACAACTCGGAGGCAGAAGTCTGGATGTTATGTTTATTACAGGAGGGTTCGGACAGTCACCATATCTTCAAAAACGGATTAAAGATACTTTTGCGGACCGCGTCAAGCATTTCGAAATCCCTGTTCTTAGCTATAAAGCTGTAATGGAAGGAGCGGCTTTGTTTGGCGCCAATCCACGTGTAATTACTCAACGTATCTTACGGCGTACATACGGCATCAAAATGTGCTCAGCTACCGATAAATCCGATAATGACACCGGGACTCCATCCAAAAGAGACCAGTTCTATGTGTGTGTACGTAAAGGCTCTCCTGTTAACGAGGATACCTGGATAACAAAGAAAATTGCTTGGAACAAGAATATTCTTCCGATTATATGTAAGTAGTGTTTAATAATTTATTGGTATATTGATGCGTTAATGTATATATGTGTGTATCTAAGCTAACTGAGATTCTCAAAAGCTTTGTATGCATACGATGGTGATGAGCCAATTCCAGAGTACCCTACTATTCAAGAGATTGATCTGGTGTCTGTTTTTAATACCAAATTTCCACTTGATCAGAAAAGAGAAACCAGCTATGAAATAATGGCTATGAAAATGCGCTTTGGCTTGGACAAGATCGAAATCAGAGTGAATATCGCAGGCAGAGAATTTGAATACGTTACAGTTTGGGATGTTACTGGAGAAAAGAAAACACAGAACTTTACCGAGCCTAACCCACCATTTTCGGTCAAACTAAAGAAGTGGTTTTTGATGGAAGAGATAGTGAAACATCTTCCTTGATTGAAATTCATACAAACTTCCATAAACACATGTCTTTTACTTTTACTTTTACTTAATAAGAGTACCGCTTTATTGAAAATATAGCATATTATTGGATATTTTGTTTTTGATTTCTATTGCGTGGACATGATATATTAATGAATGCATATTTGAAGTCAAATCCTAAGTATTTATTTGCAAAACATGCTGGCTAATAAAAGATATATTCTAAAATAAAATCAAATTAAAATTGAAAATCAAGTCTAGATTAAGGGGGGTTCAATAATCGTATAAACTTTAAATTTGTATTCTTGAGTTTAAATTACGGAAACGATTGGTCTCAATTAATTTTAAAAATATATAAAAGCCTATAAGGAAACGTCCTTTTTTTTTTTGTTAGTTTATCTTCAGGCTTAAAAACATCAGTCCTTATTGGAAAGTAGTTTTAATTCAAAAGTCTAAAGAAGTTGTTGAATTCCCTAAAATTACAGCTATTTTTTTTTAAAAAAAATAAAATAACAAAGTTTACTTATAGTGTATATAGATATATATGCATACTAGTTAAAGGCTCGAGGATGATCATATGCGAGTAATGTAACACGTTTGCTTAATGCATGAATAGAGTGTATTCGTGACTCTTTTGTGTTTCAAACTCTTGAATTGATATGCAGAAAGAAAGGAAAGTATTTAGAAAGCATATCTTTTTTACCAGCTATATTCCAGTAAGATATCCTCGCATTTCCACTCTTAAATATATATATATATATATATAGTTGTAAGGTTTAATAATCCTTTTGTTGCTTAAAAGATTACTCTCAGAGAATGACCATCGATTACAACCCCCAAGAACCTCCAAGTCGAAGAATTGATTTTGATTTGTTGAAAAGAATTGAAGACAGAGTGGACAATCTGTCGACTAACTTGAGAGCAATGGCTATAGACCTAAACACAATCGAAAATAGTATAAAGAATATCGAGTCTAACTTGGCTAGTATACAAGAGAATCTGGACAAACGATAAATAAACAAATCAATGAATTGATCACTCGATCAATTCAAATCAGTAGATTATTACACTGAACAAGGTTGACTGTAGATCACAAACACATATTTAACTTGCACAAACTTTATCTTGTAGGATGTAGTCTATACAAGATACAAAATATTGACAAAAAAAAGGGCCCATAATTTTCAATCATCATTTAAGAAAGCTCCAAAACCTTTCTTGCTTTTTAATATTGGTTTAAGACGCCGTTTATATATATACATAATTTATTACATAATAAACTGAATGTAAAGGTGTACTGAACAAAACATTATGTCTTATCGTTCTTATTACATATTATCCCACAGTACGTATATATATATATATCCTATTAAATTTACATTTTTATTTTATTTATTTTAGATACAAGCTCCTTTAGAGCAATTACGGTAAAAATGGACTGAAACAATATGTACATTTGGGTTACACTCATTTGCTATGTATGGGTAAAATGGGTAATAAACTAAATGAGTACAACATAACCAAATGACACGGCATGTGTAGAGCCATTTTTTTTAAAGGATAAGCTTCATAGACAGTATCAAACTAAGCGACAGTACGACAAAAGGCTTAATTGTGACAAGGTTTGCAGCGCTGGTATCAGATGAGCCTGCATTGGCACCAGAGCTGCTAGAGCTGGCACTTTGGATGGAGCTGGGTTTGGCTCCAGAAGGAGAAGGAGCACTCGAGGATAATGCAGCAGATGAATGAGATAAAGATGCGCCAGTAATTGCGGCACTAGAAGAAGGGGCACCCGAACTGAGGCCCGTGGGGACACCAATGGAGGAAGGATGGGCAGGAGTTGAGGAAGTCTTGCCAGAAGAACTTCCAGAAGAAGAAGAAGAGGATGAATCACAAGTCATTACATAGTTGCCAGGGCAGCATGGATCGTCATCTCGGTAGCAGGAATCACTGCACTCTGTAGGACACTCTTCAGAACCATCGACACCTGTATCAAGAGTAGGGCACACTCGCTGGATACACATGATGCCAGTGGATTGGGAAAGAGGGCCAACCAGTTCAGTGGTCTGAACAGCAGCAGCACAATAGGCAGTGAGGAGAACTGAACCGAGGAGCAAAAGTCTGAGAGACGCTTGGTGGCTGTCAGAATAACGCATGGCTGTAAAGGAGTGGGAAAGAGATACAAAGGAAGTAAGGGAAAGAGAGAGCGAGAAAAACAGAGCAGGTGTCGTTTATTTGAACTAAAATAATAGCAATATTTTTTTTTAAAAACACAAATACAGACAAACACATATAAGTTGGGTGACACATGTCCGTTGCCTTGACAACCAATGTCTAAGATTACAGTGAATTTGTATGTGTGACATGAGAAATGATATACCATTGTAATTCCGTCTTTTTGATGTTTTAGGAAATAAGTGAGAAGCCTTTTTATCTTCGTTTGTACTGAATATCCATATTTGTAATCTCTCTTGGTACTGATCGGTACACAGTTCATATTGAATACACAGCATATTTGTTTAATCTTTTTCTTTGCTTTTTAGAGCATTATTTAATTACCCAAATGCTTACTGACGGTTCCATTTTTATATTAAATAAGTCTTTTATATATATACCTTTATTGCCATTGTTGTTATTTGAGTAGATAAAGTAATCACTAGAAAAAAAAGTCTTTATTATTATGATAAAGGAGGTATTCAATATTCTTAATATTCGGAATTTCAAGTTTAGTACTTGAAATCGCCCTCTTCGCCTACAGTTTTTCCAGTGCTTCCGGTACCAATTGGTCACTTTTCTGAAACTTCAATTGGCCACCTTTTAAAGCATCATTTGATTACTTTTTTTTTTGACCCGTAAGGCTACTCGACTTCTTAGATAGGCATTTTACTTGAGCATTTGGGGAAGGTATTTATGGAATGCTGGATGTAGTTTCATATGTTTTGAAGATGTACTCTCTCACAAGCATCCATCATTCGATAGGTAAGCGTCTTATTGTCCTTAAGTTTCTCTCTATTAAAATAGTGCTTAATATCCTCCCAGAACTGCTCAATTTTGTTTAGCTCAGACGAGTAAGTTGAAAGGTACGCAGGTGTGTACCCACGACGAATTATAGTAGGGTTAACGATACTGTGGACATGAATGAGAGCATTATCCATCACAATGTGATACCCCTTCACTTCTGGAAATTGATCCATAATATCCATTGTGTCCACAACAAACTGCACAAAGTGGCTGCCGGTGATGTCCTTAGGCAGACTGAGCCGATCCTCAGGAGCCTTTCTTTTTGTAGCACCAGCTACCTTTCTCCTCTTCACATTACCGACTTTTCTGATACTTATATTGATAGCGCCAGGAGATGATACTCCACCTAGACCAGGCTTTGAGATATACTTTATAGATGGCGTTTCTTCAATAGACGGCTCTTCACGCTTTGACCAGACTTTTCTTCTAGTCATGGTGACATTGAATCCAGATTCACCAAGGAAGACACAATTTATGTGCTAGTATATTCCGTTAGCAATCCATTCAGCCGTCCAAGATGCCCTGGCTTCTATAGATTTTGGGCTATTTTGTTGAGCAGGATGACGAGTAATGTTCTTTAACCTGAGGTTACATTCGTTCTTCATGAATACGACTATTCGTGTCTTCTTGATTGTGAGTTCCTCTACGCCATCCTGGATAGTTAATGTAGGTCTCTCGTCATATAATCGTACCGAGTAATTAGAAATCTCACAGGGACGATGAATCCTGGTGGGGCACGAAGTTTCTATCTAACCGGGCTGATTGACCGCAACCACCTGTCCGGGGCCCGGTTTCTTTCTCTCAACCTTCATGGCAAAATGGCGTGTCCTAAAAAAATACAATATATTCAATTAATAGCAGTTTGCGACCTAAATTTATACTTGACAGTAAAGACATAATAATTAGTCCCAAATAAACTATATCAATAGTCAGTTATGCAGAGCAGTATGAGTTGTTGTCCTTAAACTGTGACGCAGTCTTGTTGAATATTTAATTAATTATTAGCCTTTTTGTGCGTCAAGCAATAGCAGCGCAATTCATTAACTACATGAACTAATCTTGTAAATCGAGCAGAGCTGGAAGATCACAAATTATTGATTTATCATCAACAGCGGCTCTGGATATATTGAAATTAGATATTCCAATTGATCAATTTAACGCAATAATTGATGCAGCCAATATGGATCCGGTTCCAATGTCCGCTTATGCCAGTGATATTAGCAATGCACTCCATAAAGCTCCATTATCAGCATTTGCATTACGCGAGACACTGTATGATGCTGGATATAGTAAAGTCTTTGTTCCCGTCGCCTACTATGACGCTAATTTTATGGAAATAACTATACGTTACTTGCTGTTGTATTTGGGATACTTTAATATTTGATATCATATACGAACCCAGACAAAAGTACCTGTCAAAGAGGTAGATATAAATGATTATCCAATATGAAGCTCCTATCTGATAATCAACCTTGTAAGCCAGTTGTACATTGCTAATAACGGTGAGACTGAACTAGGACGGCTTAAAAGAGAAGTTTATTCTACTGATCAAAGCAAATTTGATAGAGTTCTCCTCAAGGTTGGAAAGAAATCAATTAGCCCAGGTCTTATCGAATTTTCAGGAGAGATCAATGACAGAACCTCATCTCGAAAAAAAAATTCAAAATACATTGAAAATCTGTATAGTAGTATGATCAAAGTTATGAATGGTGCTAAAGCCAATCGGATGTTTTGCATGGGATGTTACGGCAATACAGCATCCTATGTCTCCAGCTTATGCTAAATTCCCCCCTTTTTTTTGTAATAGGTTACTATATCTACTTTGGAAAGCTCCTTATAGTTGATGATACGATGGATAAGAGAACCAAAGTAACCATGGTAACCCCCAATACGCCAAGAAAACCAAAAGCATTTATCAAAGGTATTCCATTGATTTTTGGGTAGAAAGAGGCTGTAACAAGTCAAGCTCTTGATTTGAATCATTTCATTTGTATATTAATTAGTTATGTAGCTTTAAGAAAAAATAAAGAAATAAAGCCATTCTGTACGATTATCTCTACTTGTGATCATTTTGATCAAAAGTTGGTCAAATTATTTTGCAAAACAGTGGGTAAAATTTTCAAAAATCCAGTAAATTGAGAACGGAAACTGTATTAATTTCGATGAATAGATAGTAAAGCAACAGAAATGAAAAGGAACCCTTGTAAACACCCAGACCAAGGTTTAACCCTTCTAGATTAAACTTATATATATATTCTTATAATCTGAAGTCCCGCTAAAGAAACATTTAAATTTAATCTGAATTTATCAAGCACAATATATATATATGGATCTTGGACTACACTGTGATTAGTCTGGTTTATCAATCGTTGGTGTAATGATAAAGTGGTGCAACCTTGATTTAATTTCATATTTCACATTTTTTTTTAAAAAAAACATAGAGTTGAATACCCTGTTTGGTCATAAATTTAATTACACTGATGATCTTACTACCATTGACCTTGATAGGTATAGCACTTGAATAATCACAACAGCAACAATGAAAGGCAAGGTAAAAGAGAATGACACACACACACAAAAAGATATGCAGATGATTTTTTCTTTTTTTGTCAATTGGTCTTGGTCACTTATTTTGGAGTCTATGTAATATTTATAGAATTATCAGGACTGGTGCATGATATAAAGAATACATGCCTTTGAATAGAATATAAATCAACCTGTGCATGCCTCCCACTTTTGCATATAGTCTGTAGCCAGCTAGAGCTTGTAAAGCAGAAAAAGAAAATAGAACTCAATGAAAGTAAAATAAAGAAAAAGTGAAAGAAAGGCTTCTTTATTACTATATATTTATTTCTATATACTTTTTCCCTCCCTAAAAAAATCATGTCACTGTGTTATGAACTTTATAGACAATAATGGCAGTGGTAACGGTAATGGCAATGATAATAATAACAATAACAATAAGAGAAATATAGCGATAGTAGCGGTAGATCATTGAGGAGGTAAAAGGGATTTAGCTGTCGAGAAAAACAAAAGAAAAAAATAGAAAGAGAAAGGGGGTGGAGGGAGAGAGGGAGAAAGAAAGAAAAAGTATAAAATAAAAAATATTCTAAAGAAAAGAAAATGTACCCTTCTCCTGCATTAATGTACAGAAATGAATTTTAAAAGCGTTTCTTCAACAGTTACAAAAATAGAATACGCCACTATCAAAGAAAATAAGCAAGACAAAAAAAATCCCTCCAATAAAGCCTGCATTTAACGGTTAATATTCTTATTTACTTGCTGCAACTGACAAGAAATAATAATAGTATTTTCTGTTTGCAATTTGTTCTACTCACCAAATATAGATATATATATACATATTTACATATATACATATAGTCTATACAAGGCAAAATACAGCCAATTCAAGATCGTTCATAGAGCAAAACTTTATGCTTCAGAAATATGATATATACATTGGAAATACACATATACAAAATGAAAGAAAACAGGAATAAGAGATCACAAAACAAGGTACACCCTTCCTTGATATGGTATTTTAATACAGACAAGGGGGGGGGGGAGGAAGAAACAAAAAGGGGGTGGATTTATTTTGTGAACTTGTATTTGTATACAAGCATGGACAGCAAAATGAATATGAATATGAATATGAATATGAAAATGAAAATATAAGTTAGTATCTAGCCACTCTGAACACCTGTTGCTGTTCTTCTAGACTACACGAGAAACGTGCATTCACCAGATTTTATATTATCCTATGTTGCTTATAAAATATTGCACAATAAATACAAAAGAAGAAAAAGAATAAGAAGAAAGGCCAATATTGCTATAATTGAATGAGTAGCTTTCTACACAAAAACCTCCTTGCTATTCAACCATTATCTATAATATCATATCGTATAAAATAAACACACACGCACACATACACACACTATTTGAACATCGATTACTCAAAATGCTATGAACTTCTTCTTCTTCTTCTTTTTCTATTGACAGAGAATAAACTGTAAATTCCAGTATCAATACAAAGTAAATGCTTTTAAAGTTCTGAGAGAAATAAGAAGAAGAAGCATTTGGATCTATAGACGCATGTCAGCTGTTAATAGCAATAGATACATACATGCGTGTCTTTTAGAAGGAAGGAACAAAAACAGATCAACTGATTAGCTTTACATCAAATAATTTAAAATTCTGCTTGGATCTCACATTTCATCTTCTTTATCAATCATTTTATTTTTATTTTTATTTTCTAAGCGCTCTTGACACTTTTGATGCACTGTGAAAATCGTTATTAAAGACGATCGGTGTCATAAAACCAATTGTGCTTGGCTCAGGTATCCTTTCTAGGTTGGATAGATATTGTGAGTTTGGACGTGCAGATCCTTATGTTACAAATAGGTAGAGTACATAAGAAAATAATAATAAGTTTCATCTTGGCAGCCATGGTAGCACAGACCTCAAAAGATGTAGTTTGACTAATTGAGCTAAAATAAGATACGAGTTGAATGATGAGATCATTTATTTGGGCTAAATGCAAGAAAGCACAACTATTGCAAAGTAATATCTGGCGCGTCAGTTAGATGTCAAGTATTGATATCATGTTTATAGAGCAAGTATTATTATTACTACTCACTCATATATATATATATATATATATATATACAGATAGCTGCTTTACTATTTTGGATTATTAGATCAGTTTTAAGGCTATATTTATATTCTATAACCTACCCCCAATACATTCATATATCCATATATAAACTTTGTAGATGACTCGCCCCATGTCCCTTTACTACACTCCAAATGATGAATTGGATCTTGTGTAGGGTCTCGGTACCAAGCATGAGTTTATCCACCAATGTATTACATACCCCAATCCCCAGGATAAAACTATTAGAAATAAAATTACATATAAAGAGTAGTTGCTAGGGTCTTTCACGGGATTCTTCCGAGATAACCACTACTCTGACAGTTTCCAAGCAAAATTAGTTCATCTGTCACCATGATCAAAATCCCTTTATTATTATTATTATTATATATAAATATCCTGCCTTTTTGAACCGTCTAATCCTAAATGGAACAAGTTCCGGTGTTTACCAGTCTTCCCTTTTTCGTTGGCCTATTAATTGCAATCCTATTCTTGGGTTCATCCAAGGAAGAAGAATAAGAAGAAAAAACCCCAAAACCTGGAGCGTTGATTATAATTTTTATTTCAAGGGTTTAAATTATTACTTTGGTGCTTTTTTTTCTATTTGGTTCTATTTCTTTAAACCACTACACACACACATATATATATATATATCTTGGTCAACACTTGCTTGATCAACATATCAAAGACGTGATTAGTGTAAGTACAAGTTTTGGCGTGGGAGCTTTTTTGTTCTATAAAGAATACGAAGTAAGAACATGCGTGCATATGTGGCTCTTGTAGGCTTGTTTTTAGATGAATTGTCAACAAAAGTATAAGCCATATTGTTAATCACCAACAATATGAGCAAGTACCTTGGCGTCTAGATGAAATAAGCCGTTATTTTATCAAAGGTAATTTATAAGCAATACACACACACACACATATATATATATAAATACATAAAAAAGGGGAAAAGTCTGATTGTTACAAGTGTGTTGAATACAAAGAATAGGAGATTCACCATGCTTGTCGGTGGCGTGACTTGATTTACTAGACTCAAGTGGCAAGATTACATAGGAGAGGTCGAGGGATCATCAGAGAACAAAGAATTGAACCAGAGGACAAGGATGAAGAAGAGGAATACAAAAGCCTGCTAAACGAAAAAAGAGAAGTCTCCAAAGACGAAGAGTAATGCTTCTCTCATGCGCTCATTCCCACGTGCAGACTAAATACATCCTATATCTCAACCTGTCTTGACATCTCCTGCATCTTTTGGGAAACAAATAAAAAGCACATAAAGTAGCTCTTTACCCCATGCCAGCCACCCGCCTTTCTCTTTCTCTTTCTCTTTCTTTTGCATTTTCTATCTGGTCTTATTCTATTTTCTTTAAACCAAAAAAAAAAAAAACTGTGTTCTTATATGCGCCTCTTGGATCGTTTTCTTCATCGTCAGTCGCCTAAAGAAGCGCGTCCGTTATCTACTGCCCATCCAAAACACAAAACATACAGATTCTTACCAAAAAGATGGTTTGGTACCTTGTCACCTCCAAAAGAAAGGCACAAGGTCCAAAGTGATGAAATACTATTGAGCCAATGCATTCAAACAGCCCTATCACCGTCCAATCGATGGTCTATGGGAACCTTACCTGCCGATCTCAGGACATCTAATCGACCTCCTCTACCATCTTTTCCTCTCTCTCCTATCCCTGAAAATCCTACAATATCCAGACGTCAGTCTCGAGTGGTCTAGAGTATAGGGTACACCAGCCGGTCAAAAACATATAATCCTTCTTCTTCTATCAAAGCATTTACACTTACATTCACACATACACATACACCTTTACACATACATACATACATACATACATGCATATCTATACCTATCTATCTATCTATCTATCTATCTATCTATCTATATATATAATATCCCTTTTATAAAATAATAATAATAATAATAATAATAATAATAATAATAATAATAATAATAATAATAATAATAAATTATTTCAATGACCTAATACGAAATCATGCATATTCACACTCAACTAACACACACACAAAACACATATATATTATTTTCAAATCTTACCCGGGATTAATTTTTCTTCTTCTTCTACTAATTCTTGTTCTCTCTCTTACACACCTTCTCACCTGCTCTTTCCTACTCTTCTTCTTCTTCTTCTCTCTCTATATATCTTAGAGCCTTTGATATTAGTCACCTTACTTAAACATGCCAAACGTAAAAAGAATCAATTCTGGTTTCAATTGATGTCTAATAGTCTTCTTTCTTTTCTCATTTCTTCCTTTATTCTTTGTACTGTAGACAAAGCCTACTGCTCCAGAGCTGTATGGGTGGCCACTACTTGCTGTCACCCACGCCCTTGAGTGGATTCCAATGGTCACTGATAAAGTTGCCCGAGATGCCCTATTGTTCTCGCTGCGTGGCCGCGCATTCTCGGAAATGCCCAATACACTCGCCATTCACTCAAAATATCTTTGTAACTCTGATATCTCAGCCACATCAATCAACATTGCTCTTGATGAATCCCAACGAAGCATATCCCCCTTTCTCTCCTTCTGGGACTATCACGATGCTTACAGGTCACACAAGACAACACCCTTTGAGGTAACCAAAGAAAAGAAACAAAAGAAAACCCAGAATGAATAAATACAACGTGAATGTTAAATTTTTTTTTATTCTGCTTATCATCGTTATTATTATTATTATATATATATATATAATCCACTCACTCTTATAGGTAGCCAAACTACTAATCGCTAAGCTAAAAGAAACCAATCAAAGCCATTGGATTCGAAATTTTGATGAGGATAGCATTCTTACTCAAGCAAAAGAATCGACCGATCGTTACAATCGCGGTGAAAGTCTGGGTCAATTGGATGGTGTGTTTGTCTCGATTAAGGAAGAAATGTCCATCAAAGGCTTCGAGACCAAGTGTGGCACCAATTTTATCCACGACGGAGAACCTGCTGAAGAAGACTCAACCGTGGTCAAGAGACTACGTGCAGCAGGTGCAATTGTGGGGTGCCAGGCTGTTATGAACGAACTTGGATGGGAGTAAGTGGTCTCTATTGGTGCTTGCTATATGTATTGACTATTCTTAGTACTTTCTCCGTGAATCCCTTCACCGGCACCCCCAAGAATCCATATATATCCAACCACTCTTGTGGTGGGTCTAGTGGAGGTTCAGGTGGAAGTGTGGCAAGTGGTTTGTTTCCAATTAGTATCGGAGCCGATGGCGGTGGATCCATTAGGTGAGATGACACCCTTCTTACCTTCTCCTACTAAATATTTTGTATATTTATTTTAAATATAAAATAAAATAAACTCCTCTATGTATGAAAACCATCAGAATTCCTTCATCTTTCTGTGGTGTCTATGGCCTTAAACCGACCTGTGGCCGAGTATCTGCTCATGGTGGAGGTAAGTCTAATACTTTTTTTTCAAAAACTCGGCTAAAAAAAACCTTAAATTTTTTATTTTATTTTTACATTCCAAAAACAGAGCCTGTTGATCCTACTCTGGGGGTATTCGGACCTCTAGCAGCAACTGCAGACGATTTGGCTCTTACTTATACAATCATTGCCGGACCAGATCCTAATGATCCTCTTTCACTTCACCAACCTCCCGTATCACTTAAGGACTATGATCTCACTGAGACCTTGGCTGGTGTCCGGATTGGAATCTTACCTGACTGGCACAGCGACAATTCTGATGAAATTTTCAATGAGCGCATAGAGCAGGTAAAAGCTCACTTGAAACAATTGGGAGCAACAATTGTCACCACAAGCTTACCCGACATCGACCTGGTCGGTGTTGCTCACAGTATCACGATTTGCTCTGAAATGAGCAGTTACGCCAGTAGCCACACAGACACGACCAGCAGATTCTTACCTCATACGCGTCTGATGATGAGTGTCTCGAAGCGACTCCAGGGCTCGGACTATGTCAAGGCTCAACAGATCCGCACTCGGCTCATGGATCAGCTCCATGAACTATTCTCTGGACCAATGGATCTTATTCTAACGCCCACTACTGGATCCCAGTCCCCTGCTATCCCTCCACAAGCAGCTGCATATGGTATGAGCCATGCCACCTGGACCTTCCGTGCCATGCAATATGTAACCCTGGCCAACCTTACCGGCATCCCGGCCCTTAATGTTCCCGCAGGCTTTCACAACGGACTCCCAGTCGGTTTGCAGTTCATGGCTAGTTGGTGGAACGAAGCACTTCTCCTTCGTATTGCCAAGATCATTGAACGCATGCCAGGTCTCGAAAAGAAGACGGCAGATAGTTATAT
Source organism: Phycomyces blakesleeanus NRRL 1555(-) (assembly GCF_001638985.1). Lineage (NCBI taxonomy): Eukaryota > Fungi > Mucoromycota > Mucoromycetes > Mucorales > Phycomycetaceae > Phycomyces > Phycomyces blakesleeanus. Next base: position 160,657 of record NW_017265149.1, read on the forward strand.
CGATTGTCTAACCACAGCCTAAAACAGACTACAATTTCTTGGATATTTAATTCTGGTAGGAGTAAATAAAATGTCATCCGTTTTTGAGCCAGGTTTTGTCCTATATACCACTTTACTCCATTCATTCATTCGCTTGTTTGTTTGCTTGTTTTGTCTTGTTTGATTATATATTTACTTGTGTTTATATATGTGTACGCGTGTGTATTTATGTATTTATGTATGTATGTATGTATGTATGTATTAAACCAGTACAAACAAAGTATTAAAGCTTAACATATTAGGGAAATAGTGGAGGTAGCTTTGGTGCAACATGGAACAAGATTTAAAATAAGATTTGAGTTTCTAGAATTGGATGATTTTTGTCTATTTTTACTATTCTAAATTCGTTTAAATAAAATTAAAACAGATCTCCTAATTAGAGTGGGTTCCTTGAGTGTGTGTGAGTGTGTGCGTGAGTGAGTATGATAATGTGTGTATGTATGATTGACAAAGTCGGCGCTACATCATTGAAAGTTGTCCTGGACGCTTTGCCCTTATGCTATCTAGCTCTGATAGACGAGCAAAGTCTGCTTTGCGCTGCATACGAATGCTGGAGAAAGCATCAGTCAAACCAAGTGTGCGACAGGACTCTAGTACGATTCCATAGGTATCATCATCTGGAAGAATATTTTGGGTCTTCATGTAATGCCAGATTGTCATTACTTGTGTCATCTGCGATGTCTTTTCCAACCCATCCATCAAATTGTTGTATGCGCTTAATGACAGATTAATTCGGTATGACCTGGCCTCTTCGTGTAGCAGTACTGCTTGTTTAAGTTGTCCGCAGCCGACCAGGGAGTTAATCACGACTGTATAGGTAATGAAATCAGGTCGAGTTGATTTACTTCTTCTTGACTTCATCTCTTTAAACAATCTAAGAATACGCTTCATCTCGAAAGGCATTTCCTCGTATTTATTGTTCTGTATGTATGGATCGCCCATCTTTCGAGTCGGATTTATTTTACGAGAAAGTAAGGAGATTAACATGTTGTATGTACGAGTGTCTGGGTTTAAGTTGTTCAATTCGATTTGTGTCCACATAGAGTCTGCAATTTCAATATCCTTTGGGTGAAGCTTATGTTTGTTCAATAGCGACCCAATAATGGTGTTGATTGTGTATATATTGGGCTTGACTCCTGATTCTTTCATATCTCGCAACAATCTCATAATATTGGGCATGTCATTTTTGCGAGAGCACAAGCTGATCAGAGATGTGTAGAGAACGACATCAGACCTGATTCCTCGGTTTCTCATTTCATCAAACAGTTCAAATGCAAGGTCGGCATCCTGGGTGTCGTCCTTGGCAATAGCATCGATAACAATAGCATAACTGAACACATCTGGGCTCACATTGTCTTTAGCCATCTTCCTGAACATCCTTAAGGCCTGATCAAATCTATTTTGTCGAACTGTTATAGCAATACAGGCGTTGTAGTCACGGGTCGATGTATTAACGTTCAATCGTCTAAGCTCATCCAAGGCCATTTCGGGACTCATTCCCATGACAAGCAAATGTCCAGAGTTGGGGATAGTGCCACTCTGAAGCATATGTTGATAAACTTCATCCATTTTTTCGATTTCTTCACATTTCTTGAGGGTAGCCAGGAGGATGGCATAAGTGTGTTCGGTGGGCTTAACATCATGCTTGATCATGGCTTCAAATACATCCACGGCCTTCGCATGGTCATTTATGTTTTCATAGAATGTCAGCATGGTGTTGTATGGAGAATCTTCCTTGATTTGGTTGTTCTCGGACATCAGATCAAGGTATTTTCGGGCATTCGCAAGATCACCTCGTTCTCCAAATGCAATAATAAAACGTTTGTAGACATCTGCCGAACATGTCTTCTTTTCTTCGTCAGTAAATAACTCGTAAAAGTCATGCAAGTCTTGAGTTGTTCCAAGCTTGGCAATACCGTTGATCATCGTTGTTATGGTAACTTCATTCGGTTGGGTATTCATCTTTGACATTCTGTAAAAGATCGTACGAGCTGATTGAAGATCCTCTTTATTGATAAATAGATGGATCAGCATGTTGCATCCGATTGTAAATGCTTTAGCCAAATTCTTCTCTTCTTTTCGCTTGTTGATTTCTCGCATCACGGTTTGCATCATCGGGATGGATTCTGAACGTCCGTCTCGTTTAATATGACGGCAGACGAGAATTAGGTAGTCTTCGGTAATGTCGTCGTCGTTCTTTACTCGTTCGAGAAACTCTTCCCAAACATTTTGGATTGGGATGTTTTGAAGCACAGGGGCTTTTGTTCTTGCCTCTTTTTCGGGTTGAGAGTATGCAGGTATGAATAATTGAGTACAGGGAGTTGTATGAAGCGAATGGCGATGAATGTTTTGAAATCGTCGAGTGACAGCTGGACCTGCAGCTGAAGTACTTGTTACCCAGCTAGATCGAATAGGCACACGCTGAATGAGCGGCCATGCCTTTCCAATTGTTCGTAAAAATGACATAATATTACAATGTGGATCCTTCGACCTTTTTATCTATTTTTATTTTATTTTTTTAATTTATTTATTTATTTTTTTAAAAAAAAAGGAGGGGGGAGGTGGGGTATAGTTTTTTTTCTTCCTTGAAAGAAAAGTGCAGTCACAATGCAAGAAGTAAGACATAACATGGTAAAGATAATAAGATGAAGTATATTGTTTGTTTGTTTGTCTTTTAGAAAAGAAAAATAGTTTAGATAGCTTGGAGTTCAATAAAAATATCTTTCAACTTGTAACTAAAGCTATGGATAAAAATGTGTGTATCCAGGGTATATTTTTTTTTGATGTTCCCAAGGATTGTACTAGAGATATATTTTGGCCTACCACTAAAGGAGAAAAAAAAATCAAGTTTTTGAAACCAATTGCCAATTTTGGCAACAAGCTAACGACTTTTTTTTTAGCGTTGAATTCTTACCAAAGATTATAGTGTTTCAATCTTATTTTGGTGCTATAGAACTGAATTTGAAAAGAAAGATTTTGTTTTCAATCCAAAGAACCATCTTGAGTGCCGAATGGATGGTGAACGCTTGCTTCTAAAAGCACCCGATTCTGTTTAGTCGAATATGTGAATCGGGTACTTTAAAAAGTGCCAATTTGTATGTTCAAAAGTTAAAGCTAATTTTATTTTTAAAAATATTAATCATTTGGCATTAGAGAGACCGTAAAATAGCTATATATTTGTATATTCTCTGTATGAAACTACATGAGTATACACGAGACTTTATATCACTAGAGATGCCCTATATTCTGGAAGCAGAAAGTGAAGTAAAAATAAGACAATACTTTTTTTTATATAAAAAGCACTGGTGAAATTACTACACTTATTTGCCTGCATAAAAATGCTTATAATTCTCGACTTCTGTACCTTGAGCTTTTTGATTCCATAAAATATATATATATGTAGGTTTGTAAAATAACAACACGAGAGTTATTTAGCACTCATTTTTGTTTGAATATTTCCTTGTTGTCTATACTAGCCAGGTCGAATATTCTTCCTTTCTGTATTTTGATTTCAATTTATTATTATTATTAATAATATTGAAATGTGTATTCTTATAACCATCTTGATATTCTTAAACCCTTAAAATAAATAGAATATTTCGTATTCTAATTACTCTAAAACAATACGCTATTTGATAAATGGCTATTAGAACAAAGTGTCAATTTTTATAAGAGAAAATAATAGTATTTTATTGACATCAGATTCTAAGAAATGAAGATGAAAATTAGATATTTGTGCATTTCAAAGAGCTTTTATGAAAAATAAAACTTACTTTAGGTAAAGGCGTTTGCCCATTTACTGTATTGTACCATAGAAAGGTCAACTGTATTACACGGGATCTTGACGTGCAACACAGACAAGAGCTGCTAGTATACCACGGAATCTTGACGTGAATATACTAACCTAGACTGCCACTAGAGGAAGTGATGCCCCTGTTCTATGGTGCAATACTTGCCATACCATCCATTCCAGTAATGACAGCTGTACATTACGGAACCTAAGCGTGTCATACAAAAAAGAAATCAGATTTAAAGAAATAAAGCAATTAGAATTAGACGGTGCATTTCAAAGAGTCTGTATAAAAATAAAACTTACTTCAGGATGGACTCGGAGATTTATCGTGTCGTATCATAACAAGGTCAACCGTATTTCACGGAATCTTGACGTGAAATACAGACAAGAGCTGCTAGTACACCACGGAACCTTGACGTGCATCTACTAGCCTAGATTGCCATTTAGAGGACTTAATACCTCCGTGCTATGACACAACGCGTTACTTTTATATATATTAAAAACATGAGCAGTAAATTCGATTAGTCAAACGCATTGTATAGCTTTTTTTAAAATACAAACCATTGTCCAACGTAAGTGTTCATTTGAAAGTATTGTAGGGCTATTAGAATCAATACCTCATAATTATATCAACACAAACTTCTGTTGGCTTACGCAAGCATGAATGATGCAATCCATCACGTGAAGTTTAAATTCCGAAGTGATGACTTAGTTGGCTTACAGAGATCGAAACGATTGAAAAAAAAAATGAAATCAGTCAATCAAATTAATATTTTTTATGACATTACCTATTGATCAAGGTACGCTTTGAAACTGCTAAGTATGTATTTAAAGCTGCAGTTGCTATTTTTTTTATAAAAAAAAAACCGATTTATGTGACATGTTTTTCAGAGAACAAGTAAAAGAGTAATTTACTGCTCTAATAATGACTGTACTATAATATCTTTCACTATTGGAAATGAGTCACACTTTTGAAAAATACCTATGGTATACTTTTCTCTCAACTGTCATCTGAATTGCTACCTTTTTCATTGATGTTATAAACCAAGTATTAGATATCTATTGAATCTAGCTAAAAGAAATTTGGAGAATATTGCTGAAGAGGGCTAAGGGAGAATCGATAGATTATTATATTTTTCAAGAACTATATCTTTGTATTTCTAACTTTCATACATGTGCTGTCAAGGGAAAATAAACATAGAGTAAGAAAGTTAAAGATGTTCTATTTTTGACTTGTCGGAAACTAAAGTTTATGGTGACAAATTGATATGAGCTTGCAAAGTATTTAGACTTTATACAGATTGACAACAAAAGTCTGTGTGTCGTATAGTATATTTTACTCAGGTGGCCTTTATTGGTTTTATGCTTCCAGCGAATAATAAGAGGTATAACGAGCGGAACAACTATTGACAATGTGTATTATGAAAAGAGATATGTAAAACCAATACTAAATATTTTAGTGAGAGGGTCGAGTGAAGAGCTTACACTATGGGAGAAAAATGGTAATTCTGATGGTGATTTTTGAAAAATACTATAAGAATTTTCTAAAATCTCCATTCATTTCTCATAATTTTATCCAACCTGTTTATACAAGGATATTTTATTTTCACATCTAATTAACTTTGCATATGCGTCTGTAAGGTTAATAGTCTTCTCCAGGTACCTGCATCTCCTTGCAAAAATATAAGCCAATGGAATTGGCACCAATGTACTCAATTCTTTATATATATTTGTTCGAGGACCCCCCGTCTGGGCAAGACAGTGTGGTACTAATGGGATCAAGTCAAGGTTGGACCTCCTCAACACGGACATGGTCACACAATAAAACGTGGTTTGATGTATAATATGTACATGTGTCTTATACTCAAGCTGTTAATCACACGCTCTTGGTGTTTTCCCGCGTTGAAATATGAAATTTTATTTAAATATCAAGCACCCTATGGTATTTATAGGGGGATTTGATGGGATAAAGAAGTACATACAGGACCGTAGATTTAATCAGAATTGAATATCATTGAACTATAAAAATATTGTGCTAAGAATATTTGTGTACAAATAATTTACCAATTTTGTCAGACTACAAAATCCATATCTTGAATTTAACTTATAATTGAATTGATGTATACAACAGGATGATCTGTCAGTTCACACAATTTATATTTCTTTTTAGACAACAATTATAACTTTAAACGCAAGATAAGCCTAAATACCAGTTCTTGTTTTTCTTTTTTTGTATTGGGGGGAGAATCTTCTTAAGTAAAGAACATATTTATAAAGTAACATGGTGATTTGGAAGAAGAGCATCTTAAGCATAAAATTGAAATAAACTGTTAATAAATTAAAACAGTGTACATATATATATCTTTAAAAAAAAAGAGAGAAAAAATCAATAAAATAATAATAATAACTGTATTGAAGATGACAAAATTGTATTCACACACTGTATTGGTAACCATATATTATTATTAAACTAAATTTCTCTTGGATCTTCTTAATAACCAAACACCTTTTGGCCTACAGCACGAGCCTCTCGCCCTCCCATGGCATTAGCTTGTCTGACATGGAGAATTATCACGTGAAACGCAAGGGAACTCATTGCCATGTGATCGTATGCTGGGATTTTATGTGTGTATGTGCGTGTGCGTGTGTTCAATAGTTGAAGTTTAAGGAATTAAGTGTCTTTTCTTCTATTTTTTTGTGTGTGTGTGTGTATATATATTTATATATTATCGTTCTTTTCTTTTATTATCATTTGTTCTCTTATTCATTATTTTCTCCGCAAGTATTAATACAAACCATAGAAACAATAAGCTATGGAATACGTTGGAAAGCTGAGCAGTCTGTTTTCCACTGTCCACAACTTTTATAATGAAATCAATCCAGCAACTCTCTCGGGTGCAATCGACATTGTCGTTGTCGAACAAAAAGATGGAGAGATCGCCTGTTCGCCATTCCATGTTAGATTTGGAAAATTATCATTATTGATGCCACAAGAGAAAAAAGTAGAGTAAACGAAACGAAATGAAAAAAAAACTAATTAGCAAATAAACCAGTGGTCTCATTGACCAAGCCAGAATAACCAACTAATAAGCTGAATCTTGGTATAATTAGGTCGTCATCAAGGTCAATGGAACACAAATCCCATACCTGATGAAACTCGGTGAAGCAGGTGAAGCTTTTTTCGTATTTGAGACCGAACATGATGTCCCAGAAGAATTCCAAACCTCTCCGATCATGGGTGCTGTTCCTGAAAGCAAGACAGACGAGGTAAGCATAATCTTAAATACCCAAAAAAAAAAGGAAATAAAAGACTGATTTATAGAGTTGTATAATAGGATCCACCATATCTTGATATTGGCGAATCCAAAGACCAACCTCAAGGTAATTTAATAATAACAATATATTAGAAAATGACAACAATTTGAGTTGGGGGGTTTTTTTTTAAAAAAAAAAAGCTGACAATAGTTATATATCATTAAAGTTGATGTAGAACCTCCGTTGGAGAAGAAAGATAGCTTTGAAGATGAAACCGAAGCAATAGACGAGAAAAAGACTAACAAGTTGCGTATACCCGCTGAATTGCAATCACCAAAGATGATTATCGAAGAGCAAATGGACAAAGTTGTCACCAAAATCGATCCTTACCAAAAGAACCACGATCACGACCATCTTCAACATCATCATCATCACTTGAGTACACCAGAGCAAGAAATGTTACAAGAAGTCACAGAAGAAGTTTTGCCAAAAAATGATTTGATCCCATTGGAAGATGGATCAGCCTTGTTGGAAAGAGTTATTCCAGATGCTATTACTACAACAACAATTGCCAAGGAGACATTTATCGTCAGACCATCAAATGGCGATATCTTCAGTACGTGGATGGATGTGACTCATAAAGCTGTGCAAGATCGGGAAGACGGGGTCGACACTGGAGAGACCAAGACATCGGCAATCGAACATGCGCACGGAGAGAATGAATCGATTGTATTGGATATTGCAGGCTACAAGACAGGTGATAGTGCATGGGGTAAGAAGAATGGAAGCAGAGAGATTTCATCCGATCAAAAAATGGTTCTTGAGGATATGGAGCGTGTAGCCTCGCCCCCCTCCATTGAAGAGGAGGATCACATCCACACCAACCATATGTCCCGTGGGATACTTCAATCTGAGTCGAGCGACAAGGTCAAAGACGAGATCAATGGTGAGATCGAAAATGTTGTCAAGGACGATACAAAAGTGAATGTCAAAGATGACGTCAAAGAGGAAGTTAAGGGCGATATCAAAGAAAATGTAAAAGACAGTGTTAAGGAGGAGATCAAGGAAGATATCCAAAACATAGTCGAGGAGATTAAAAAAGATGATAAAGACGACATCAACGAGGAGCCTAAAATCGATATTAAAGACAGTGTTAGTGAAGAAACAAAGGTTGATATCGAAGAAAATGCCAAGGACAAGGTCGAGACTGATACTAAAGATGACGTAAAAATAAGCGACAAAGAGGAAACTAAGGAAGATGGCAAGAGTGATACCGAAAAGGATGACAAGGACGATGTTAAAGAGGATGTTAAGAATGAGTCTAATGAACCCAAAGAGGAAGTTAAACCAGTCACAAAGTCTTCTTGGGGATGGGGACTCACTCGTCGCAAGACAACCGGTGATTCCACTACTACTGTTACCCCTGCCCCTGCCGCCACCACAGCTCCCTCTAAAAAAGACGAAGAAAAAGAGGAAAAGGAGGAAAAAGAGGATACAACAAGCAAAGAATCTTTAGAGAAGGATGGCAAGGTTGAGATGTTGCCTGGAGAGACTTACAGAATCGAGATGAGTTTGTGCGGATTTTCTGCATTCGGGTCAGATGAAGCTGAGAATGCAAAGGTCTTTGAGAAGCATCAAATCACCTACGACAATTTTACTCATAATCCAAACTTGCTCAATGACGGTCGCCTGGTGTTCCGTTATGAGAATCGGTTCTATGCCGCTGGTCGCACAGGCCCATTGTTCACTTCACTTTTGTTGTTCCGCCAGCCTTTGGCAGAAGGATCACAGCCTGATGCCAATCAAGATGCATCGTCCGACAAAGTATCCGATAGTCGCGAATCCTATCTTTTCGGTAAAGGATGGAGAAAGTGGTTGAGTCGATCTTCTGTCGCTGCACCTACGGCGACTGTTGACGGAGAGCCGGCCAAAGAGCAAGAATCAGAGGACGGTGTGGTGCCACATGAGCCTGCGTCTGGCTCTAATACCGAAACTACCACATTTACTACAACAACCACTACAACGTCTGTTGGATGGACTGCTGATCACAATCACCCTGGAGGGGATGAAGAGGATAACCTTGTACCGCGAAAGAACTACGCCAAGACACTTCGTCTGACTTCTGATCAGTTAAAGAGTTTAAATCTTAAGAAGGGTGTGAATTCTGTTTCGTTCTCTGTGTCTTCTGCTTACCAAGGCACGGCGACTTGTGCTGCCAAGATATTCTTTTGGGATCACGATATTCAGATTGTGATTTCAGACATTGATGGCACGATTACCAAGTCAGATGCATTAGGCCATGTGTTTACAATGATTGGCAAAGACTGGACTCACAATGGTGTAGCCAAACTATACACCGACATTCACAACAATTCTTATCATTTCCTTTATCTCACTAGCCGTGCCATTGGTCAGGCTGACTATACGCGCGACTATCTTCGCAAGGTTGAGCAGAACAAATACCAGCTCCCAGATGGACCTGTTATCATGTCTCCAGATAGATTATTTACTTCATTGCATCGCGAAGTTATTATGCGCAAGCCAGAGATGTTCAAGATGGCCTGTCTAAAGGATATTCAGCGATTGTTTGGTGGTCGCGATCCATTTTATGCTGGTTTTGGCAACCGTATTACAGACGCAATGTCTTATCGCACAGTGAATGTACCAGCCTCGCGTATATTTACAATTGACCCCAACGGAGAAGTTAAGCTGGAGTTATTACAAGGATTCAAATCTTCATATGTTCACTTGAATGATCTGGTAGACCAAATCTTCCCACCGATTAACAAGGCGATTGACGAAGAGTACAGTGATTGGAATTACTGGAAGGCACCTTTGCCTGAGATTGACCTTCCTGAACTCGATCTTCCACCTACTTCCCCAAAACCCAAGCCGATTGTGCCTGATCCTTCCGTGCTACCTCCCTCTTCTGTTGCATCGGTACCAGAGCGTCAATCGCGTGGTATTCTTCGAAGCTTTACTTCCCGTCAGCCTTCAGTGATTAAAAAACCTCAGATTGTTAGTTCAGCGAGTACGCCAACTAAACTCAGTAGTCCTGTACTTGAAGCAGAGAAGACACCTGAAGGTTCTATTGCTGATACAAGTGACCGCGAATCCATTAGATCGACACCTGGGAATACTTCACCAGTTAGTTCGAGTATCATGAATAAGGTGATCTCTGGTAGCCTTGGTGGTGTCCGTAATACACTTTCTCGGACCTTCTTATCTGAGCCTCCCAAACAAGATGTTGTGGAAGATGAAGAAGCAGAATTTGATCCAGAGTTAGATGCCTTGGATGATGACCTTGACATGGAAAGCATTCCATTTATCTAATCTTTTTTTTATTATATACTTTTATGTTTTTTGACCCTCTTTCTCTCTTTCTTTATTCTCTTGTTTTCTCTTCTTCTTCTTTTTTGTACGCACTCTACATATATTTACACACACACACACACACACATATATATATATATATAAATTCTGTTAGCAGATAAAGCATACACTTCTGTTTGTACTTGTACTTCTTCTATTTGTTTGAGTTTTAAATAAAATCACCAATCAACTCAATAGTATATGCAATCCCACGCCCACAAATTACGTGTTCTAATCAAGGTGCATATTTGCGTATTTGTGTGGATGTGTTTACAAGTATAAATCTTTATTTCAAAAGGACTTCTCAATTGGGACTTGTCATATTATATGTGTGTAAAAGAAACTGGCCTTTTTGTTTTTGTTTTTGTTTTGTTTGTTTTGTTTATTTATTGATTGATAAATTGATTGATAAATTGATTGATTGATAAATTGATTGGTTTGAAACATAAAGGCAAAGAAGGGGATATATACAATTATTGTTTTATGAAGCTATTTACTCATCAAAGACAGTGTTAAAGGCAGGACTAAATGTATCTGCAGACTGATAATGCTCAGGGTTTGCAACATGGATTTTCTTGTCAGCATAATGAGTATCCTGTACTGACTGGTTGTGGTTGTTGTACAAAGCATGGATGGGATTGTGATCTTGGATATCCTGGGCCGAAGGTTTTGATTGTTCAGGAGTGGATGGAATCAAGGTATAGGCGCGAGACCAGGCTACTACAGGGCGCCAAACAGGCATGGATTTGCGAGAAATACGAGCAATGATAGACATTCTTTGGATTTGCAAGTGAATAGAGAAAGTAAGATAAGAGATGGCAAATTAAGAGAAAAAAATTGGCCTCCTTTTATACACACAATTGAACTGACAGAATATATTATAACCCAACAACCCACCAATTCTCCCTCCTGGATTCCCCCCAAAATTATATATATGCGTATATAATAAGGAACCTTATCTCTCCTCGGATAGACTACTTAAATAGGCTAGAAAAAGGCTGTACAGAACCAACCTAAAGATACATATTGGCTATCTACCTGACCAAATTGTACAAGGCGAATAGACCACCCAACCACCAACCCTGAAGATCATTGGCCCTGTTAAGCAACTAATATGGCAACATGCAAAACACTATATAAATATATATATATATTATTATTATTATTATTATTATTTTGCATTGACCTACTCTACTTTAATATACTTGTCAACGTCAATCTTACTACAATTCATTTACTCTAGTGCATTTCTCGGTTTCAATAAATTATGTTGTACACCTGATTTCCTGAGTACATTATAGGTCCAGGACAGTCTTACCTAGAATGTGGAGTCTTCTACGAATTTCTCCATATTTTTACACGGTCGGAATAGATCTTGAAATTTCAAATCAGAATATATACACACTAGATTGGATAAGGATAATTTATATAATACATATATATTTTGTTTTTGTTTTTGTTTTATATTAAACTAGTCTTTATATTCTCACACCAGAAATGAATTTCAATGACTCACATAGAGAGATCTTTAAATTGTATAGAACATTAGTCTTTTTTGAGTTTTGCCTTCACAGATAGAAACCATATTTGTATTTTGTGTACCATATATTTTATGGGCAAACCGATTACTTCCGATTAAATTCTGGGGTTGGTCTAGAGCCCAAAAAGCAAAAGAAAAAAAATTAAGCTAAAATCTTCGTAGCTGGACAAAAAGGGTAAATTGAAAAAAGCGGTAATCCATTGTATGTGGTTGAGAATTGCTATTATTTTGTACTGAAACCAGTCTCAATGAAAAATACCAAGATCTATCTCAATTTCTTTAAAAATAAAACAATGTCCTTTAGTAAAGTCAAGCAATTCGTTATACATATGGAGCCAACGGTTTTTAATGCACCGATTTTGTTTTATTGCACTTTGTATGAAGCACTTTAAGTAAGTTGTTCAAGTGCTTTGGGGCTTGTGAAACATAAATGCAAGCCACATTGAAAACAAGTCATATGATTGGCCACAATATCAGGCATTCAAAATTATCCACTAAAAAACGTCGATTCTCTACCACGAATCCAGCCACAAGAAAGTGGCGCAGATGATATATTGAGAGGATCAATACTTATATTAAATCAGTAATTATAAAAGAATCAATGTACTGGAGTTCAGTAATTTTAGGTCATACAAAACAGCAATATATTTTACTCTTATAATCTGCTCGCTGGTGCTATGAATTCAATAAGCTAGGTTTACAGAAACACCATTTTATTTATAAAAGTAATTGTTAATGATACAAGTCATAGAGAGCATGTGGATGGCCAGTCTACTATAGACAGGCTAAAATAACTTTATATATAAAATTAAAATATGAAGATACACACACATTCGAAAATAAACATATATTTATTTGTGGTATTATCTTTGGTAAATAAAGATACCATTATGGTCTTCTTACTAATAAGCGACATCTGTAAGTATCTGCTCAAAAGGCTGGACTTTTAGATATCCCCAACATATCAATCTTAATTTCTGAGTAAAATAACAATGATCATACACTGGAGGAACCAGCCAATGCACAATTGATTAAACTCAGTTATCCCTTTCTTTACTGCATATGAGAATAATAATAAAAATAATAAAAAAAAGAGTCTCAAATTGGGTACATCTTGAGCAAGATTTCTCTTAGGAAGACTTTTGGGCTTGTTTCCACTTCAAATATGCAAGGGAATGAGCTGGTCCTTGTATAGGGGTTGGATTTACAGGTGGGCCTGCAAACCACAACAATGGACCGTCTTCCTGACGTTGATACATAGACGCTAGATTAATATGTATATATATCAGTATAAATATACATAACCTGGAAAATCAATTGCATTTTTTTTGCAATTAACTCTTGTTCCAACAAACACTTCCTCAATTAAATGGTGCTGTGGAATTATTTAATAGTCATGTTGTTCTTCTTACCTGTTTCGGAAGGAATGCGTTCCTGAGAAGGTTGCATGCGAATGGGATCTTGATTGGCAAAATTTGGATTTACAAAGGGAGAAAATCCTTGATTAGGACTATAGTAACCCTGAGGACCATGACTATGATTGCCAGCGTAATTTGGAAATAAGTTTTGATTATACATGAAGTAAAGAAAGGAAGGAAAGAAGGACGAATAAGCAACGTCATCAAAATGATCTGGAGGCGGGGTACTTTACATTTTTCATGCATTTGATCCACATAAGAGAAAGTACAATGTTTATTGGTATTTCCATAGATACATAGTAGATGTGCATATACACATATACACAAATACACATATGTATATGTACATGTATGTATATGTATTATGACAGGTTAAGGATGCTTTTATTGACTGATACTTTATTTAATACAAAGAAAGATAATTATGCAATAAAGCCAACTAATACGCCTATCAGTAATTGAGTGCAGTTATACTGTGGACCAATAAATACGAAAGCAATCCAAGTATGTAATAGAGCCTAATGCATAGTAGTAGGTCTGTATATAGCATATGTCTTTGCCCATTAACTGGCTCCAACCTAAATTCAAATGCTTGATCTATTTCTTTTGAGGTGTTCACGCCTCTTTGCCAGCTATTCAGTGGCTTGTGACTCTTTTAAACCACAGGATTAAATTCGTCCAAACCAACCCACAAGGCAATAAAAGCCAAAAATATTATCTAAATCTAACCAAGAATGGGTAAAAAAGGAAACGAACGCCATAATCTGGACGAAGATGCATTTATCCTCGAAGAAGGATCTAGCCAACATTATGCACGATCCCTTGGACCTCGCGGAAATCATCAACATGAAGTAGAATTTGCAGATGGCACACAGAAGTTGGTTGTCCTCCCTCCGCGATTCCGCAATACCATCTGGGTGAAGCGAGGTAGATAAAACTCAATTGAGAATATATATATATATAAACAAGAATAAGAATATATTCAAATTAACCCGGATATATCTGGTAAAAAGGTCATTTTGTTATTGTAGACCCCATGGTAGGAACTACTTCTGACAAAGTTGGTGGTGAAATTGTACAAGTTTTGTTTCCAAAACATATCAAGATGCTGAAACAAGCTGGAAAATGGTAAGATAGTTCAGTTTTTTCTTCTTATCATAAACCAATAGGCGATCATGTTTATAACATATTTGAACAGGCCTGGTACATTTGATCGTAAGGATGAACAAGCCAAAGAGGATGATGATGAAGAAGAGGAAGAGGAAGACGCCAGTGACGATGATTTGTTTGTGAACAACAACAGACCTGTTATGTCCGGCACTGAGAGTGAGGAGAGTAGCGATGAAGAAGATGATCGGTAAAACAGCAACAACAACAGCAAAGAACTTGAGCTATATGCTGTAGATTTGGTTATCTTTGTGGATCAAACTCTTCCATGTACATATTTGCATCTGTTACCCTCTATTCTTCCGATATTAACTTTTGGATAGACACAAGACAATATTACATTAGACTGGATTCAGTAAATTATACATCTATCCTGTTGATAAAAAGCAGAAACTAAAACAGAAACTAAAAATAAAGAAGGAAAAAATAGAACCATAACCCAACCGAGAGAAACATAGGGATGTTGTGAGCTCATACTGACTAGATATCTATGTTATATTTTGTAATCTCAAACAGAAATCATTGTTAAATATCGTGATTAGAGGTTGTGTATCTTCTCCATATATGCACATCATTATCTGTCTTTTTCCCACTCATCCAACATCTGTCTACTGCTGCAAGTCTCCAATCAACAAAACCACGGCTGAGCTCTTCTTTCAATTCAAGTTGATATTGGCTGAATGTTTTGGTTTTTACCGCATCCACGGCTTCTTGGACATAGTTTGCTTCATTTTTGGGAAGAATACGCATTTTTGCAACTGTGTAATCAGGATATTTCCAGCGTGCTTGGATCCAGAGTGGACCAGAACCAGTAAATGAAAGCCGGTAAATAGTGGGATCTTCTGGATGGAGAAGCTTACATGACGAGTGCAGTGTAATAAGACCAAGGGGTATATTAGACTTGTTAGATACTTCCATGAAACGAACTTGGTTAAGCTGCAGGAATGCTAGATGAGAATAAGGCATCTTAATTTTCAGACCAACTTCAGGTAGCACAGAGTCAATAATCTTTGTCCTGTCAAGACACATCCATCTAAGCTGCCGGCAACGGTATGATATGTACGTAAAAAAATCTGTTTCTAAGATAGCACACGATATCTTGAGCAAGCAAAGACCATGGGGTGTACTTGTACTTATTGGAGGAGCACGAATCTTCTTGGCAGTGAGAACAAGTCGCTTGAGTACTATGCAATTGTCCATAATCATAGCTATTGAAATAGGATTGCTTATACCGTTGATTGTGAGGTCAACTACGCAATTGAGTTTCCCTAATGCAGTAGGAATAGTGTATGGGTTGTCAATGAGTATATCGGTTCCAAAGGTTACTTTTTTAAGCGTATTTGCATGAAAACAAATAATTTCACTAATGTTTGTCTCTAGAAGACCTTGAGATTCAAGGTCATTCACAAGACAATAATTAAAAGTGTCTAATGCAACATTGGAGTGTTGGAGTAGCCGCCAAAACACAATCTGGCTAGGCTTTGATCCTGGTGTACTATCTACATTGACGGTCTTCAACTGGCTGAAAGCAGGAGGCAATGAATCGAACAGTGCCAAAGCTTCGTCGTGAAATAGGTCCGGAAAGTACATGCTTGACGGACTGTTCCATGACATTGTATCAATATTGGGATACTTCCGTGCAAAGTAACATAGCCATCGAAGATCCATTTCTTGAATGGCTAATTTTACATTACTGATATTCGGTATCGATGGGAATTTTTTTAACCTCGAGGCCTCGTCCAAAGAAAGGGTGCATAGCCGCAGGTCTAATCCAAGGTAGGTCAGACTAGACGGTAGATTTTCATGGAAACTCTCGATGTCTCCAAGTGACGCATTCAAGACTTGTGCCCAACACGTCTCAGTATATTCCAAGTGCTCCAGACATGTAAGATACTTCAAACATTCTACGAATGCTCTCGTCTGTTTCCCTGACTCTCGTCGTTCCAGGCTAATAAAGAGATACGTCAAAGAATAACCCCACAATTCCCAGTCTTCTCCTAGTCCAAATGTCTTGCTGTTTAGGCTCTGATGAGGTGCAATAAAGCGCTTGATATTTCTAAACTGATGTTGGAGCAATCCCAACTGATCGCTACTCATGTCCAACCATGGGCACAGTTGTATTTCTTCAATACGACTACTGTTGTGTGCGTAGATATTGTTATCGGAAGCCATAATTCCACTTATGGCTTCTAGTTTCCATTTGTTCCGGATGCTTATTATTCCTTTAAGTGATGTCTCAAATGCACCTGTCCACTGATGACAAGTCTGTGTGCAGCTTAAAATATCACTTGTTTTCAGGAAACTCGCAATGTGAATGAGAATCTCAATCGGCAAGTCGGATGCCAACATGAATGATATACTTGAGATGAGTAATGAATGTGAAAAAAAGTTATAAAAAAAGGAATCTGCAGGGATACTAGTTTAATACTCTTTGGTTTAAAGTTACAAATCTACCCAAAAATAAACCATGGCGTGCATTCAACCATATTAAACGAGGGTACACAAGTAATGTTTACAAGAATATGTTGAAGATATAAGTAATATTGGCATTTCTTGGGTTAAAACAGCACAGGAATAAATAACTTGCAAATTGACATCTAGATTATTGGGATATAGTTTTTAGGTCACTATGAGTGTTAATTGATACTCTGACCTTTATTAAATATTTCTATATAATAAAGAGAAAAGGTGTAGGCATGGTGCTTAGGAACTCAAGCGAATTTTCTTGGCAGTAAAATTATGGGCTCATCAAGAAAAAACCAAGATACTTTTTTTGTAAGACGCCGCAGACACAAATGCATGACGAGCTTATATTGCTGCAAAGGAGAAGAAGGCTTCATAACTTGTTTTTTGGTTTCTATTTCTTTAATAATGCTTTTGTTGTTTAGGTTTTTATAATTCAAAAAGCAGGTACTGAGTAGAGCACAAGGAGACATCTCTATTAGCCACGTCTTCGCAAAGATGCGGGATAAATCATATGTTTTCTTTTTGTCTCTACTGGGGGGAGAGAATGATCTAGAGAACATAGTGGGGAAGAAGATGGAAAATTGGGAATAAGTTGGAAAAAACATGCTGGAGTAAAGCGGAATAAAACAGAGAGTTTCTGAGAGAAACCGAGAGTGGCCGATAGTGACCGATAGTAACCGAGATGAGAGGAGAAAGGTTTTGCCTGAGATCTTGAGGAAGGGATGTTTTTTTTAGTCGAGGCCCGCACCACAACAATAAACTTCATAAAGCGATGGTGGTGATATTCCATCTTAATTACCATGGGTTGCCCTCATGCCAATAAGAGTGGTGGAGAAGAGTTTGAGAGTATGTGTGACCCAGAGATAGAAGGAGGAAGAGATATAAGGTAACCTTGGTATAGTGATGAATTTTTATACTACCATCATAGTCCCAGTGAGAGATACGCGAAGGAGCCATGAATTCTAGAGGTTAAATACTATTAGTATATTCTACCTAGATTTTATCCTAATTTCGAAACCTTTCAGCTACCCGGGTTCTCTTTCATATATTTGAATGTGAATATGACAAGATAAATAAAATTAATTGTGCCTGATCCTAGTACAATGCTTATTAATTGGGGTAGACTTTCTTTTAGTAAACCAAAAATCCCCCCTGTAGCTATCATCCCAAATTGAAATAAAAAAACAAACACACATAAATAAGCTTAATCGACAAAGGGTTATAAACATTTACTTTGTGTACGCATTTGTGGGAAAAATAAACTCTCATAAAACTTCAACCAAGAATGGATAAAAGTTTTCTATAGTTCAAGTAGTTACACGAATGTCAAGAATTAATGCCATACAATGGGTTTTAAGGAATAGTTCTGTTTTACGGCAAATTCTTAGTGTTAAAATTCGCTTTCATTCTTAGTCAATATTTAAGTATATCTCACTTTTACTTTATGATTTACCACATAGTGGCTTGTTCAAGCCATTAAGACATACAGATATACTATAATATACATGCTAATATCTTGTCTTGATATCCTTAATAATTCTAATGTTCATAGATTGGGGTTTATTTCTTTTTTGTCTTTTCTAAACTATTTATGCCTCGGCTTGAATATCTCCTAAAGCTTCTCCCATTTTGATCTTCTGGCCAGCAGTAATGTCGAATTTAAAGTTGCTTGGGGCTTCAAATACTAACACAACAGTGGATCCCAAATAGAAGCCACCCATTTCGTCACCGTAGCGAACAGCTTTTCCGCCCAAGATCTTGCTAGCAGATTTGTAGGAAACTTCGGTATAGGTTCCAGTAGGCAAATCTTCTTGACGGTTAGTCTTGAGAGCCTACATAAAAAGATAGCCGAATTTTTACAAAAAAATAAGTAATAATAATAAAAACAAAAACAAAAAAAAAGAATCTTGCGTGGCAATACATATTCCATCCTGATCATTTACTATCAACGTGAGCCTTACCTCATCAAAGTTGATCTTGATTGATCCAACATTGGTTGCGCCTACAGGAATCATCGAAAAGAAACCATGCTTCCATTTTCCAAGCAGAACAACACGCTCATTCAAGACAAACAAGTTGTTCAACAAATTAACAAAGTATGGTGAAACAGAGAAAAGTTCACCAGAGAAGTGACGGCGAGACTGGACAACCCAGTTGGCAGGTGAATGGAAGCGATGGTAGTCTCCAGGAGCGAGATAAACCACACAGAAGAATAGAGAGTTTCCAGGCTTGACGTTGTGTCCGTGCATAGCATTATAGTCTTCATCTGAATGACCGGGTGAAAGGTCTGCGGCCTTGATCATCTCCCGTGCTTCTTTGTCATTTGTCTTCTCGTCCTTGGCAAGACCATCAGGGCCAACTGAACTAGGGGCCTTGACAGCGTGATTGTCACTGCCAAGTAAGGCATCAAGACTATAGGTGATACCATTAACGTTGGCAAATTCTTCTTCATCAACGACGGTTGGCTTCTGGCCATTGACAGCATGTGCCAAGGGACTAGAAGAGCGGTGAGCTTCGCCGAGAAGAGCATCGAGGGAGTAAGTGACGCCCTTAATCTGTTCAATCTGTCGACCTTCTTCGACTACACCAAAATGTAAGATCTTTCCATCTGAAGGTGAAACGAGTGTAGCGTTTGAGATAGGACGCACACCGTCTTTAAGTTCGCGGTAGAAGAAAGCAGACAGATTGGGGTAGGTATAAAGGTCTGGTTCTTTCATCTCATCAAAGTTACATCCAAAGATCCATCCATAAAGACGATATCCAAAAGGACGCAAGAAAGTAGGAATGGTCAAGGAGTTGAATGCACCCCAGATACGTGACATTGTACGCAAAGGAAGAGCAGCAGCAACGTGAACCTATACGTAGATGGATGATAATAAATGATAATAATAATAACGAAGTTTTCGAAATTAATACCATTTTTGCGTTTGGACACATAATTGAGTGTTTTCTTTACCTGCCAAGGACCAGTGGCAATATACTTTCGGTCATTGTCAGAGTTCAATCTGGTCTCTCTCTCTAGAACACGGCGGTATTGGATATAACCAATGACAGCGAAGCCAAGTCCGACTGGAATAGGATACCACTTTACCTCGGTACTATTCCAGCCTTCAACAAGACGACCTATATGTACAGACGGTAAATATTCATAGCTTTTATTCTTTTATTATTTCTTTTGGCTCTTTCCATATTTCCATATTTTCATTCTTATTTTATTACTATTACCACTATACTTAAAATTACGTATATATGTTTCTTAAAAGAGTTGAAAAAATAGGTATGTATATATACAATATGACATTACCCCACAAAGGCTTCTGTTGTTGCTGTTGCTGCTTCTGCTGCTGTTGCCATTTACAACTGGTATGGAATGATTGAGGTCGCCATCCTTGATTTCCATGTAATGTAGCTCTAACAGGTCCCATTCCTTTGTTTCCCGTACGAAATGTGCCTTTAAGCAAACCACGAGAGGCCAACGTTGCTGCAATGGCCATGCTTCAGTTTTTTCTAAAAAAAAAAAGAACCTTTCAGGTTTCTTTTAATTTCTTTTTTTAAAACACTTTGACTTGTTGGCTGAAAATGGGTAACTATTTTAACAGTCACGTATAAATGGGCATCTTCCATCCTCATGGGTGCCATGGGTTTGTGAGAATACGTCTTTGTTTAAACGTATATCAATAATAAGGAATATGGTAATACACAATAAGAACAATAATTTTTTGAAAAATGTATCTTATGAGGAACTTTTTTCTTGTATGTGACAAACCTTTTAGATTTTTTCAAGTTTAATTGTACCTCTTAGATAGATAGAAGAGGTTGATATTTTGAAAGAAATTGATTCTCATGGTTTATATATATCGATAACCTAAGGGGAACTTTTATATAGCAGCATATTGGTGCTTATAGGAAATTTCTCTTATTGAATGATAGCGATGGTGTTAGGCGTTAAGACAATATCGGTAAGAGAACGCAAGAATAAAATAAAGAAAAGGGGGGAAAATAGCAAATAGAAGAAATGATGAGGAATATGATATACCGGCTACGAGAAAAAAGGGTGATTTCGAGGGTGATTTAAGAGGTGATTTTAGGGGTCAGTTTTCGACAAAATCTCTTGCTAAAATCGCCTTTTTTTAACTTAAATGCTTCTTTAAAGTTAAATAAAATGTATTTCATGATGTTTTTAAGTAAATTAGAAAAATAAAATTATATTTATTTATTTTTAAAAGAAAAGGCATGTTTTTTATTTTACTGATTGTGAGTTGACGAGAGCTAGACGATATGCCTAATGGCCCCGTCCTTAGTATCGTGGACGAGGCCAGCCATCCCTTTGATGGACTTCACATCCACTATCCTTTTGTCGCCCTGCGAGCGGTCGCTTGACACTGGGAATAGCATGCCCGGCAAGGGCCTGACGTCGGAAAGACTCTCGATGGCTGCAAAGAGCCTGGTCACTCCTTTGACAGTGTGGGAAAAGAATTTGCGAACAAATGCATAACTTTCAAAAAACATAATTAAATTATGATTAATATCAACTTTTAACAATGTAGAATATAACTAACAACACTTACTCCCACATATGTTCGCGCACAACAAGATTATTAGCTCGAACATGTCTACTGTCAAAGGAGGACTGGACTCTGTAAACCACCGAGTCTTTCCACATCTTCGTGGTGCAAACCACCTCGTCTTGTTCCTCGAAGGAGGAAACTCCTTCTCCTGCCCAGAAAGGCAACAATTGTCGGATGAGGTCCTCCCATTCCATGCCAATGTTGTTGGCCAACTCGGCCATGGTATACCTGGTTGGACTGGACCACAGCTGAGGACCAGCAACATCATCACTTGCAACCTCGAAGTTGCTGGTCCTTCTGTCAGCTGGTCCAGTCCTGGCTGGACGGTTGCCGCGGCAGTGGCTGATGGCCGCCATCCGGAAAAGAACATTTTCCATGTGTTTTCCGGGCTTCTTCCTGGACTTGATCGCAGATGTATATGCACTGATCGTGCGTTCTATTGGATGGCAGCTGTAAGCCCGCAAAGGGCCCATTTCCCACAACATGAAACTAAGATGAACCAGCATGTGCTGGTTCATCACGAATATGTTGGATTTCAGCTTACTGTCCGAAATCTTGCACCTCAGGAAGGAGTGCCAGCGGCCAATTGCCCTATAAAACTCATTAAAAACCAGATAGAAATATATATCTAAGCGACTTACTGCTCCACGGCAACAATGTCGCTGGCGGTGATACTCCATTGTTGGACAATGGAGCACGCCAGCACCAGGTCTCTCACGGCCTGCTTTGCATCTGCAAAGCAGAGGTGGTCGATTACCACGGTTGGTACAACGGACAAGAGGAAGTCCATCCAATCGACGGCCTTCCTCTTGCCTTTCGATTCCTTCATTGACCTCCACGTACCGGTAAATGCCGTCGGTATATCTGCCCTGGATTTGCTGACTGCTTTTTCGATGTCATCTAGGCTAACATCCAGGGCAAAGGGGTACTCAAGTCGTTGCAGGCGTTCTTGGAGGTGCATTCCATGGGATTTTCTGCCCGGGCCTGCAATCCCAGGGCAGAATTTGCCACCAAGGGCTTGATAGAGCTGGTGCCCTGTTCCATGACCTAGGAGGTGCATCTCGTCCTGGCCGAAGAAAGCAGAACTGGTGAGTGTGGGTAACTCTGCAAAGGCATTGTATCTCCCACCACCAGGTCTCTGAAATGATGTTAGTGGTTTTTTTTTTATATTTCATAACTTACACTTCCTTCGGCTCTGCGAATACTCCCTACGTCCCTCATGGGGGCAGGACCCTCGCCCTCCAAGAAGCACATGGTCTTGGCAATGCTTTCACCACGCGCAAAACAATGGCGGCAGCCGTATTGTGCATTGTGATGCATAAGGTTCATCAAGTCAGAGACAGCTGGAGTATCTCCAGTTGCCATGACAAGATGAACCTTACGCACCACATACTGGTCTCCGTCCCAGCACTTCACTCCACTTGTCTGCAAGGCTCGCAGGTCGGCAAGGATGGGCTCCAAAAACGAAGCAATGTTCTTTGGGTGCTTAGGCCCTGGGATGATGGCCAGTTGCATCATGTTACCCTTCTTGTACCTAAATATATTATATTAGTATATATAAATATACATCTAAATCATTGTGTTTTATTTACCTTTCGGCAGGGTTGATATTCATGTTAATAACATGAATGATGCTAGCTGACATGGCGGCGTCCTTGAAGGGGTTGAACTGGTCAACAAACATAGACACCACTATGTCACCCTGGCCAACAATCCCACCTGCGAGCAGTCTATAGATGTCATCTCCATCAAGGATATCCTTACGGACATTCGATCGGCCACCAGCCAAAACCTCCGTGCCATAGGCGATCTTTGCCCGTTCTTCAGGGTGAGCTAACTTGAAGCGTAATTGCTCCGAGAGAGGCACTACCTGATATGTCTGTACAGGTGATATAGTGCCTCTCTCACGCTGGTACCGCGGTCCATTGCAGTGAGGGCACACCTCATTCTCAACGATTGAGTTTCCAGGCTCGACATCGGGGAAACAAAAGCACCCACTGGCACACATGTCATACACCTGTGCCTTGACTGTGTATTCTTGCTTGAGCAAGGTATCCACCTTGTAATATGACAGAAGTGAATCCGTTTTAGCTAATACAATAGTAAGTATATGTAATATAGTAGATATGTGATAGTAATAAACTTATGGGATCCACGTTCTGTCATGTACTCATTTACTATCTTGACCGACTGATCGTAGATTTCACGAGAGACACTGTTCTCGAAAAACAAGGAGAACAACTCCAGACTAACGGCCTCAGCACGGCTGTTGGGAGTGTACATTGGTACAAACTGGTCGTACTCAATGTCAGCCTGCTCTGGTTCATCTTGAGCCATTCTTTGGTTTCGGACACGTGTGAACCCTGGACCATTCTCTAATATATTTACACAGTTAATATTTAACATAAACATAAGCATATGTAATAATGTTATTATTAACATTTTCTTTTAATTGTTCTTACCAGAGGTGTACTCCACCTCAACATTGCCGGATTCGGCTTCCATAGGAGAAGTTTCCACTCCATCGGCCTCAACGTTGTTAGTGGCAGCAGCCAAGAATATGTCGATATGAGATCCCCCACGATTAGACAAGTAATTTTTGGTTTCCTTGAGGTTATAGTATTCTATACACGATCTCACTCTCAATTTGAGTTGCTTGGTGCTAAAGAGGCGCATAATTAAATTACACCCTGGAAATTGTTTGTGTTTAGTTTTATATTCATTGCTTTTGATTTGAAATGTCTGATTGATTAAATCGTTGATGTTTAGTGTATTACGTATAGAATTGCGCGTGTGCAAGCGTGTGAAGGCGTGTACGTGGGTGTGTGTGAGAGAGCGTACGAGTTGTTAAATGAGTGAATTGGTAAATAAATAAATAATAATAAAAAAATTTGGGGACTTATATTTATATTTATTTTTGCCACATCAATTTTATATTATGTCATAAATACAAAGAAGGCAATTTAATTTCTGCCCATAATAAGAGTGTGTATATATATCTTTAGCAAGTAATAATTTTTATGCATTCTTGGTTTTCTGTCATGCAACCTCACTTTTACTTGGAACCCTTTAAAAATAAACATTATTGACTGGAAACTTAGTGATATGGTATAGTATGAGTCCTTTGAGAAAGTCACAAACCTTGAATAACCAATCATGTTAAGAAATTGTAAGGGTAATTACAAGATATTTAAATCTTTAGCTTTAATGGTTGGATTTCTTCTCGGAGCACCCCAACCGTAACAATAAAATCACCAATGGAGAGTTAACTTTACTCGAGAAAATATAGAATAGGCTCATATATACAGCTTGAAAACCAATACCATTCACAAATTGACGCATGTTACATTTACTAGCTACAGTCTAAATAATGAATTATATCAGCATAGGATGGCTTAAGACTTCAACAAAATGTGCTTATTGAAGTTATTAGAGAAAATCTCTCCAATAAAAGTATCAACAATATCATATTTTAGGAATTATAGAGCATATATTTTTTTTTAAAAATGATAGTCTCTAAATTAATCCAAAGGTCCAGTGAATAAGATAGCTTTTTCTTTTAAAAAAATACTTGTCGATATAGAAATTATACACATAGTTAACTCAGTTTTTAGACAATATGATGTCTTGTGCCTTATTTATTAGTCAGAAGGTATAAAGTTCAGCAACAATAGAATTAATATAAATGAATATATTAGTATATCAATTGTACATCATTGTTCTTGTGTACTTCTTTTAATGTTTTCCCTTCATTATGAATTATGAAACAATTACATATTAATAAATCTATGTTTCATAATGATATAAAACGCTTTCTAGACCAACATCAGTACCGTATGAATTGTCTCAAACTTCTAATTCTACCATATATAAAAGGTCTACAGATTTTTTTTAAAAAAAAATGCAGAAACATAAAGATACTCTTGATTTCATGTAATAAAATCAGACCAAGATATCAAATTCTCAAAGTATGTTTGTTTGCTTTTAAAAAAATACGTTACCAAGGTGACAAAACACGATTCAAAGCTATCAGGATGGGGTGTTTAT
Organism: Phycomyces blakesleeanus NRRL 1555(-); assembly: GCF_001638985.1. Taxonomy (NCBI): domain Eukaryota; kingdom Fungi; phylum Mucoromycota; class Mucoromycetes; order Mucorales; family Phycomycetaceae; genus Phycomyces; species Phycomyces blakesleeanus. The sequence continues at coordinate 186,322 of NW_017265149.1, forward strand.
CTACATAGCCTATACATATATATATTGCATTTTCACCAACTGTGAATAAACTCTGAATTTATTATTCGCTCACTTGTAATTACATTTTTACACATTTTGACTATAGTTAGATTTACGCTGATTTTTAGTTTCGTACAAAAAACCAGCTACTTATTTTATTTTTAAATATCTAATATCTAATATCAATCATAATCATTTTTATATACTTTTGAAATTTCTAGTATACCAATGGAACTACGACTATTAGACATTTATTAATACAGAAAAATCATTTTTTGTGTGAATTTGACAAGGAAAAGATGTGAAAATGCATTAACGAAATTTTAGGTTATCGTTTTATGGATCAAGATGTTGTCTTTTTTTTTTATTCACAAACCCTATTTTTATAAGGACTAGCGCTAATCTTGTTTTGAGTATAAAAATTTAACATATACATTCTAGTGACAATACAAACTACTTGTTTGATATTATAAAAGCTTGAAATAGTAAAAAGAATAAAATTAAAAGGGATCCATTTTGATTGTTTCCCAAAAAACTACACTCTAGAAACCTTTAAAACTCTTCATAACCAAAATGCTTGCTATTTATTAAAATCTCCAATATGTTTCTTCCTTTTAATATATTTTTCTTAATAGTATATTTTACCACACAGTCCATAGTCTGCACAATATTAATATTATTTATCCCTTCCGCATTCATTCAATTTATCACTTTTGGTTTTTATTTATTTATTAGTGAATGTAAAGAGACAATGTTCTTTTTATGATATTTTTCAATTTTTTCTTCTTTTGATATAAGTATAGTTTCGAACAATCCGATTAATTTGCCTCGGCCTCCAGAACGGTTCCTCTCTTGATCTTACCCCAGCCGATAAGTCTACAAAGTAATATTAAAGTCAATACATTTACAGCAACAAAAGTCGATTTTATTTTCGCATATATATATATATATATATATATATATATAGTAATCAATATCGTATAAACTTACCGCCAATGTCTCTCAATCTTTCTAGAGATGGCAACCTTGTCACCAACTTCGGTACATGTAGGTCCAGTCAAAACAATCTTTGCAAGATCAGCCTTGACACCGACAACACGACCACCAGTAGAAACTGAACCAATGTTGACAAGTAGTAATTCACCCTTGGTAAGTTTGGCAACCTTGGCTTGCTTCTTATCATCGGTCTTTACACCCAACAGGCGACGCAACAAAAAGTATGAAATCTCGAGTTCAGTGTAGATAGAGGGAAGACTTCCGGGGTAGCCCAAAACTTGACCAACGAGACGATCACCACGGCAGAGGGTAGGATCCATCTGAGTTCCAACACCTAAAAACCATGCCCATAAGGATGACAGCGAATTATTTGCAGTAGTACCTTACCAATTAAACCACCAGGAACAGCAAACTCAAGCTTGTTTGTCTCGGCAGCAAGAGTCAAAATCTTGGAAAGAATGGGTCTGGCTCTAATTTTACCTTCCTGATCCTTAATGATTACACCAGGACGGACTTCAATCTCATCTCCAATCTTCAAAACACCCTTCAAAATTGATCCACCTGCAACACCACCCTGAAGATGATTGACATCAGCACCAGGTTTGTTAATATCGAAAGAACGAATGACGATCAAACGGGGAACGGCAGTAAAGTCACGAACAGGCACGGGGATCTTCTTGGTAATGTATTCATTAATGGCATCAATGTTGTACTTAAGCTGGGCAGAGATGGGAATAATTGGTGCACCATCAGCAACAGTACCCTTAACAAAAGAAAGAATATCCTCATGCTGCTCCTGTGCTGCCTTTTCCTTGACAAGATCAACCTTGTTCTGCAAGATAATGACATGCTTCAACTTCATGATCTCAATAGCAGCCAAATGCTCAGAGGTCTGGGGCTGAGGACAGGATTCGTTACCAGCAATCAACAAGAGTGCTGCGTCCATGACAGCGGCACCAGACAACATAGTAGTCATGAGAATGTCGTGACCTGGGCAATCGACGAACGATACATGTCTGATTAACTTCATCTTGCTACCACAGCCAACACGTTCACACATAGGGTGGTCCTCCTTGGAAGAGCCGTATGATTTGTAACACCCGGGACGGGGGCATGCCTCGTTCTCACACTTGTAGATCTTTGCGTTTGCATAACCAAGCTTAATGGTAATGTTTCTCTCCATCTCGTTCTTGAAACGAACGGTCTAACCAGCAGCTAAACCAGGTCAATAAACCTCCTTCCACTCATAAAGACGCGTAGTCCGAGATGATGGTGGTTACCTGGACACCAGAAATAGCTTTGACAACGGTGGATTTACCGTGAGCTACGTGACCAATGGTACCTTTTTATTGTTATTTTTTTTTGGAAAAGAAGAAATTATTAGCATTCATTAAATTCCAAGTTTAGAAACAACACACATATACATATTAAATATTGAATGTATAATTTTTAATGGATATCTCTATATACATATATTTAAGTTAAGTTTGCCTTGTAGAAGTTTTTTTTTGGGGGGTGTTAAGACCCCGTCCACTTCAATACCGCAGTATCGATTTTCTTCTCTTTTTTTTCCCTCTTAAAATAATAATAATAACAATAATAGTAGTAATAATAATAATGATAAAAATAATAATAATAGCAGTAAATAGATAAGTAAATAAAGCTCGTATTTACCGATATTGATAGTGGCCTGCTTAGAGATAACCTCATGAGACAATGGGTTCAACTTGGAAGTATCAATAGAAACTGGTGTAATTGTAGTGTCCGCCATGATGCCTTCTAAAGCTAATAATAATTTAAGTCCATGATCTGGTCATCGGGAACAATACACCCTGTGACTTACTGTGCAGTTAATGAAGATTCCTTTCGATTGTTGTGTGGGATTAAGAATCAGGATTGAACACAACTTCAAAGCACAAATTGCGTAGAAATGACACTCCAGGTTGAATACGCAAAAAACAGTTTAGTGGCTAAAAAAAGTTCACAGTCACGTGAATCAAAGAGGGACGGGGTCAACTATTTAAAAGGCCGCCAATAATTTTTTCGGTGTGCAAAATTGAAGTTGGGTAACAAACGAAGAAACCAAAAATATTTTAGTACTTTTTGGTTATTCTCATCAATTGGATAAATGTATACATATGAAAGTATGTTTTTTTTTGTATATTTACATAATGAAGATCTGAAAGTTTATTTTGTATAGAATGTTTTTTTAAGCAACCGCGAAAACAAGTAATACTCTTTCTCTTTTATATAATTCTACTCTTCCTTCAACAATGATTTCTAAAAAGAAAGGTATTGTTACAATTAGTATTTATGTTAATAAGGATAAAGACCATTAATTAAATACCTTTTGCTGCCCAATTACTACAGGAAGCTTTGAAATAATGATGCTAAAGATAAACAATGCAAAAAATCCAACAGATGCAGCCAATGGCTTCTGAAGGTAACGGATTGAAGAATACTCATAGGTGATCTATTATTCAATACAAATCCTTATTAGCCACTTGTTAGGAAAAAGAATGTACTCATTGTAGCTCTTGCCTGAATTGGTTGAGAATGCTCGTTGATCACATTAAATTTCTTTAACACAACCTTGTAATGACCAGTAGTATCAAAATTGGTAAAGTGTTTTGTGTGTTCAATAGAATCCAACTTAAAAGGAGCATTCACTTTAACGTTTCTATTGTTTAATGTGTGGCGTAAGTTTTAGGCCTGATCCATTTGCATATTAATCATTGAATACTTACTTGGCGCCCTCAGGAAGTATAACATTGACTTCAACTTTCTCCACTGCCATATCGATTACATTTTCCACAAACTTGAAATTAAGAATATAGACTCCACTCTTTTTGGAGTAACGAGCAAAGTATCCCAAGTCAATGTTGTAGCCATGGAACCAGGTGTAATTCCATCCGCCATACAGAGGGTAACGAGGCTTGATATCCAAAATAGTAGCCGAAGGTCCGTATGTGAGAGCGGATGTAGATACATTACCAATGTCATCCCGGTAGTAAATATCACGGGCATGAGCTGGAAGTTCAAGAGGAAGATGTTGAAGCACATTTGTCTGAGCATGAACGGATCTTGAAAGCTGGTACTTGGCACGGTTAAAGGGCTCTTCCATCCTAAACGACAAGAATTCACAATTAGATTCCACCCACGTTTCTCCTTTCGTTTTTCGCTTTAAGGAATTCCCTTTCTTACTTTGCACCATCGTGACGCAGGGCAAAATGCTCTTCAACGGCCAGATTGCCACCCCAATGCGATAACTGAAAGTCACGGCGGAGACTGGTTAAGGTCAGGACAGGCTTAAGGTATTCATAGTGGCAAGACAAAATGTTGTAGCTCTCGGCAGGGATATTCTGGAAGGGACCATAGATAATCTTGTTACCAGTCTTGACTACTATCTCATCATTTCCTGTGTATGACAAAATCTTCTCATTGGGAAGTCTAAAGGACAGTTCATAAGAAAATTATATTCCAGAATATAGAAAAAACTTACTGAAGGGTAGTCTTGATTTCCTCGGTGTTGTAGGGAGAGAACAGATAGACATTGCCATTGAAAATCAAATGCTGTCGAGAAATCTGGGGCAGCTTCTTAGGAAGAGGTTCAATAACGTTGGTGTATGCAACCTTGACTCCAAAGCGAATCTCTTCATCTGGTTGTAAAGGAGAATCGAATGTCACTTTGTACAACTGCAGTTCCCTAATACCAGGGCATTAATACTCGATTCAGAATGCGACAATGACCTTGTTGCATAGCCTTACTTTTCAGAATCAAATCCGGCCTGTTCGATAGACAGGGCGGTCTTTGGTCCCTGGCGTAAAAAGGCATTGATAGACGCGATGTTCTCCTCATCCTGAGCTTTGAAAGTTAAGTAGTACTCATTTACTGGCTGATTTCCTATGTTCTTTGCACGGAATCCAATGTCCTCGTGTACAATAGGAGTGCGCAAGTCAATAATACGAAGGACCTTGATGTTTTGGAAATGAGTAGGAATTGGAATTGTTGTCTTTGAAATGGAATTTGTAGGCGATGTAGCCGATGTTATAAAAGCACAGCATAATACTAGCAGTGCACCGAGCCAGATACGCAGCGAGGCACTCTGCATCGTTCTAGTCTTATGAGCCGAAAACGCGTGGAAGAGGAAGCAAAAAGCTGATAGATTAAATGAATCCAAAGAGCGAGCCAATCAATCGTTGATGCGTTCAGGCCTCACTTTCGGGAAGTCTAAATGCACCAGTGATCTGGCGCCAAAATGGAAATAAAAGACAATTGTATGTATTGGTGCTTATATGCGGGTTGAAAAAAAAACAGTCTTTGTACAGATACTTCTAGTGTATGAATTGTAACCTTAATATTTATTGAATAAAACAATGTACATATTGTTCACAGCCTTTGCTTAAGTTTACATTGGTTATCTATACAAAATTGTGGATTTTCAAAGATAACCTTTACCAAAATCCATGCGAGCATCTTATTGCGGCGAGCCAATTAAAAAGTGCCACGTCATCAACAATATTGTTTGTAAAAATCTTCAAGTATGGAAATTAGCTCTTCCTCTTTTTCGCATTACCGTTTCGTAAAGTTAAATCAACATGGCTCACGCAAATGTCTGGAATGCTCACCCCCGCTCCAACGGCAAGGGTTCTCGTCAGTGGTAAGTACAGTTGCTAATTACAAGGAATCCTCTTAAAAAGAAGAATGTAAAAAATGAGAAAGACGACGATGCACAAGCCACCACAACCTACTGTTTTGGAAAAAAAAACAGCCTTTAATAACTTTTTATATATGATGTATCACAGCCGTGTCTGCGCTCACCGTGCTGGTCTGATCCGCAAGTACAACATCAACATCTGCCGTCAGTGCTTCCGCGAGTACGCTAGCGATATTGGCTTCAACAAGGTAAGAAAAAATGGTTAAATTTTCAACAACGGCATTCCATAACGGTCCTTTTCTGTCCACAAATAGTACCGTTAAAAAATGTACATGAAAGCGTCCTTCCTCTTTCAGCCGAGGAAGTGATGATGTTCTGGGGAGAAATGGATTTTCTTGGTCGCCCGTCTGTAGAAATGATCTGCTTTTGTGTGTACCTGAATATATATAGCAACCCAGACATCCAAATTCAATAGAAAATCATTTTAACAAATAACAACAACATCAAAAATTATTATTATTATTACTATTATTATTATTATTATTATTTTTCTGATTATAGTTCGACATTATATAAAGCCATAGATGAGGTTCAACATGTAAAAACATGTGTGGAGACAATTTAGAAGGGGGAAAAGTGTAAAATATAAGGTTAACATGTGGTTACTTTTCGTTAAGAATTTTTATTATTCAAGTGCAAGTGCTGTGACTTGCCAAGACTCTACAACTTTCTTTCAGTTTTATGAATTGTTATGACTAGCATTCCAAATTACTATACTGTCCTTGACATTCCAATCACTGCTACTCAGGATGATGTTCGCCAAGGTCAGGATTCCAGTAAATGGCTTTTTTTTTTATAAAAAAAATTCTAATAATTACTTGGCAATCCAGCATACAAAAAACAAGCTCTTTTACATCATCCCGATCGTCTCGATGATCAAGCCAGCGAAACTGAACGTTCTAAAGCGGTTAAATATTTCCAGTTAATCGCCGATGCTTATTATATCCTTGGCGACCAAGAAAGAAGAGCAGTATTTGATAGATCACATTCAAATACAGAAAATATATCTTTCGGCGGAAACCTTTCAACCACAGAACGCCAAGCGCATCTGATGTTTTCTGATGTTTTTGAAGAATTACTTAGACCCGAAGGTATTAACAACCTCTCAAAAGAAGAATGACATGAGTACCGTATTGGAATACTGAAGAAATAATGTAGTTGAGCACCCATCTCATGTATGGAGTGTACTTGGTGCCGGTGCTGGCATAGTACTTGGTTTTATTATTGGAAATGTCGGAGGTGCTGCAATGGTATGTACTAAATCCTTATTTTGCTTTTCGGTTGAACAATGAAATAATTCGTATAATATACACACAGGGTGCGGTGGCAGGAAAGACAATAGGCCAAATCAGGGACAACAAAGGTAAGGTTAAGCAAGATAATATAATAGACAAAAATGAAAATAATGTTCTTTTTATTATTATTATTATTGCTTTTATAGGTGTCTCGGTGTATACTGCATTTGAACGTCTAGCTTCTCACGAAAGAAGAGATATTCTAACTGGTTTAGTGACCCGTTTTTTTGCTCATGGAGCAGCAGGTGTTTTAAAACAATAAAGAGATTAATATTTATATGCAATGACAACAACAACAGAATATATAAGCTTTGTTGTAGAATAAGCGAATCATACAATTAATTTTAGTGGTCCAATCTAAAGATAAAAGGCAGTAAGCCTTCAATTGTGGTTTCAGTAAATTCCCCCTTTGTGTTGGAAAGGAGGACAGGGAGATCATCCGGGCCAAACTCGGAAATGAATTGTCTTAAGATAAAATTTAGAGTGGTTTTAGTGAGCTGTTTTATAAAGTAATCTATAGAAATAGATACTTTACCTGCAGATACCACACGGAGATATGTAGTTTTCTTCATCAGACGAAACAGCAAGAGCTACAAACTTGGTGTGACCTTCGCTCTGTGCACAAAATAAGTACTCGCTCTCTACTATCTTTCCCACGGCATCCACTTACAATAGCTTTGCAATAAGTTGTTCTCTCGGCGCACACAGTGGCACCTAAGCAAATTATAAGTACAATGCTATATATTTCCCAGGAAACTTACCAAAAGACGCGTTCTCAATATTACCACCTAATCAAATATACAAATACACACAAATTAGTGAAAAAGGAACCCTAAATAAAAGCCAGATAAATCAATTCAATTTACCCTGGAACAGAGTTCCGTCTTCTGTCAAAAGAGCAGCACCAACACGGAATTTTGAATAAGGTGAATACGATCTATCTTTTGCTATAGATTTACAAAACAAGAATATTACAGAATGAGATTGTGTCAAAGAGTAAAGAAAAAAAACTAAATCAAATAAATTACCTTGCATTGCAAGATTAACGAGATTTTGCTTTACTTCCTGAGTAAGTTCTTGGGCAGGCATAGTGGGATAAAAGGAAAAAGAGGAAAAAAAAGGGGAAGGGAAGGATGCCTGGTAATTTGCAAAGCTAGTACTTATAGTCGGTAATTTAAGGTTTATATATATAATGTATACTTAATCATGGTCATCAGCTACAATTTCAACAAACGAATGAGTGAGAGTAAAACCTGATACAAGAGAAAAAAGAAAGATAAGAATTGAGGGTATAATTTATACTTACAATCCGAACACACGCGTACAGATATGTGGCTATCACTCTGATACCCCCACTATATTTAATATACATGTCCTACCTTTGAAGCCTCGATCAACTCATAGCCTATTTTGACCGGTTAATAATCAATACGGTATTGTAGCCACTTGACACGCACTAAAATTGATTAATACTCTATTAATGGACTTGAGCTTATAAGTGACACACATTATTGGAGTAGGGCGGTTTTTTTTTCTGTCTAAACCCAGTAAACTTTCAACACTGTTTTCTCTTCTCTTTTTGCAATGTCCATTGTAATTCAAGATCCTAGCAGTCAGTCAAATTTGTCTGACATCAAGACAACCCATCTTCATCTCAACTGGACTATATCCTTTGAGAATAAGAACATCGCTGGACATGTACTCTTGGACCTTGTTACGTTGAAGGACAATGTTGATAGAGTTGTATTGGACACTAGTTTTATTGATTTAAAGAGTATTACTCTGGAAGGTAGCCCACTCAAGGTAATGTATATATATTCAAGAGTATAACAGACATATGGGTTGCTAAAATCGAATTATTCAGTACGATTTGGCCGAACAACACGCTAGTCTTGGATCAGCCTTGACTATATATCTTACGGAGCCATTTGCTACTGCTGGACAAATGTTCCAGTTGAAAATCGATTACGCTACCACTGAAAAGTGCACTGCCATCCAGTTTTTGACAGCCGAGTAAGGAAATTCAAATGTATATTTATTGGCCATCAAAGTTTATTGAATCAAACACATTTTTAGGCAAACCGTCGGAAAGAAACTTCCTTATCTCTTTTCTCAGTGCGAGCCAGTAAGTTATTGCTATAGAGTAATATCAAAGTAAAGCATACTTATAATCTTTATTACAGATCCATGCCCGCTCTTTCATTCCTTGCCAGGACACACCGTCGATTAAACTGACATACTCTGCCTCGGTTACTTCGCCCTTGCAAGTAATTATGTCAGCCCTGTCAACCTTATCCCAGCCATCCATATTGGATTCCAATTCAAAGACATATGGGTTCGAACAGCGCACTACTATTCCCACTTATCTTATTGCCATTGCAGCCGGAAACCTGGTTGGGCGAGAAATCGGCCCTCGTAGTACAGTGTGGTGTGAGCCAGAAGTGGTGGATCAAGCTGCTTGGGAGTTCGATGTAAGAATTGGTTAAGCCCGATCAATTTAGCAAACCGATACTAAGGAGTTATTTGCATTTTATTAGGATACAGAGAGATTCCTGTCCCTTGGTGAAGATCTCTTGACACCTTACGAGTGGGGCCGATATGACCTGCTCGTACTGCCACCCTCATTCCCTTATGGTGGCATGGAGGTATAATCCTATACTATTCTTATTCTTGTTATTACATATACGCGGGGAATTTTATGTAAACTAATTTGAAACCTTTTGCCTGATTTGTTTTACAAAGAATCCTTGTTTGACTTTCTTAACACCTAGCTTGTTGGCGGGTGACAAGAGTGCAGTCCAGGTTGTTGCTCATGAGATCTCACACAGCTGGATGGGAAATCTTGTAACGACTCGCAACTGGGTATGGCAAGCAGGGTTTTATATTCTGAACTCTAATATCGTCCAAATTCATAAAACTCTTTTTAGGAACACTTTTGGCTAAACGAGGGTTGGACCGTTTTTGTTGAAAGAAAGATTATTGGACGTCTTCACGGCGAAGCATCCAGACAGTTTAGCGCTATCATCGGTGAGGATAAATTAACGCGATCATTTTTTTTTAAAAAAAGTATAAGAGTATTTATGGTTTTTCTTAAAGGATGGAAGGCATTGAAAGAGAGTGTCGAGTTGTTTGGCCAAGATTCCCCTGCGACTGTTTTGAACACTGATCTCAGCAGTGGAATTAATCCTGATGATTACTTTAGCTCTATTCCATATGGTATGTTGGCGTTTTCTTTTAAAAGAAAAAATTACTTGCACAAAGATCAATTTATTGATCTTTCTTATATATATATATATATGTAGAAAAAGGATTCAATCTGCTTTATCATATTGAAAGTGTTGTGGGTGGAGCCTCTGTATTTGAACCCTATATGAAGTCTCATGTCCAGAAGTATGCCCACAAATCTATCACAACTCAAGACTGGAAGAACCATTTATTCGAATATATGTTGGAAAATAATGGCCAGGAAACTGTCGACAAACTCAATACTATTGATTTTGACCTCTGGCTTAAGGGTACCGGGATGCCACCTGTAATTCCTCAATTTGACACCACTCTTGCCGACATATGCTACACCTTAGCTGACCGTTGGGATAAGGCAAGAGATGAAGAAAGTCTTTCAGAGTTCTCATCTAATGATCTGAACAACATGAGCTCTCTTCAAAAAGGTAAAAGTTAATTTTATGTAAAAAATACGTTTTCTTTTTAATCTAAATTGTGTGAATGTTATCATATTAGTTGTCTTTTTGGAACGTTTATCTGATGATAAACCTCTGTCTCACGCTGCTTTGGCAAAAATGGATGAACTTTACCAGATGACACTAATCCGTAATGCCGATGTTCGCTTCCGCTGGCAGAAATTGTGTCTACTTGCAAGCTATGAGCCTATTTACCCTCATGTTGTTGCATTTGTATCTGAACAAGGCCGTATGAAATTTGTTAGACCTCTCTATCGTTTACTTTACCGCGCCAAAAATGGGTCTGAACTAGCAAGAGAAACGTTCTTAAAGCACAAGACTTTTTACCATCCTATTGCTTCTACTCTTGTTGAAAAAGACATTGGTTTAAAATAGATATATTCTAGTCAAAGCATTTTTTTTTCTTTTTGTTATTTTGGCCTGGTTAATAACTTGTTGCTTTCTAGTCCAAAAAATGTTTTAGACCATTTAATATACCTGTTAATTTAGTTTGTATATGACATTTTATCATATTTTTATTTCATGATTCAATATCCTTTCTTATTGTTGTTTCGGTCTAAAACACGACACAAGTTAATTACATTTACCAAAATATTTATTTTGGAGTAAAATTCATACTTAGGTATTGCTCAAGATATCGTAGCTTGTGTTTTTAAGAAGAAAATATTGACTTTTACCTATCGCTCCAGAGAAGCAAAACAAATATGGAATTGTATTTTCGAGGACCATAAATAAAGATCGGAAAATAGAGCACATTTATCGAAAAAGTCAACGCATCTAGTAACAGTTTAAAACTAATAGATAAATGAGCGCGAATATCAATCATCAGCAGTGATAGTCTGAAAATAAAACAACCCGGACCAAAGACTCGTTGAGAACGTTTGGAAATATATTACATACAGACTGAGGACAAGAATACATGCCCAACAAAAAAAAAGTCTTGAGGAGCTGACTACAGCTGTATATAAACAATAAAATATTAATTCAGCTGAAATATGTAAAATACATTACATGTTCACGTATAATTACATAACCAAACTTAATAAGGGATGTGGGTAATTCACACTTTGTTATTCAAAATACAGTCAAAGCTCGATATAGTGATATGGATGGTGGACAGAAATTTTATCACTATCACTATATCGAGCGTGTTTTTTTCTCACTCCGCCATTATTTAGTGATATTTCTAATGCCGCCGTGAGTGACTACTGTTTTCTAATAGGATTTATACTATTTTGTCTAAGAAACTGGGCTTGCTTTAAAATGCTAAATAAAATATATACTACATTTATTTTTTTATACTACAGAAATAAACTCAGAGCTCGATATAGTGATACTGGTGGATTCAAATTTTATCACTATCACTATATCGAAAAATAGTGATAATAAGCAGGCACGGACCCAAATTTTCCAAAAAATTATCACTATATCGAGCTTTGACTGTATATACATTCACCACCACAGATATTAGAAACCAAATATGGTAGTAAGTTGCACATAAGCAATACTATTGGCCTAGAAATTTTTTCTTTGTGTAATTTCGTGAATTGAATCTTTTCTTTTCCAAATAAAGGAGGAAAGAAGGTTTGGTCCTACTTCAAACTTTTTTGATCACAACAAAAAGCTGTTCAAGTAAGACAAAGCGTTGAATAAGGAAATTCGGAGGTTGTATTGAGTAATGAAGAAATAATTCTGTTAAAATTCGGCAAAGGCAACGATTTTCAGCATATAAAACGACTATGTCAAAATTTACAAACAAGAAAAAATATATGATTTTTTTTGTATCACATAATATTAGTAAAAAATGCCTAACACAAACTATCTTCTAAGACAAAACTCAACTCAATTAATATATAAAAATATATACATATTTTTATTAATATGTTACAGCTTTATTTTCAATTATTTGTTATTAAAGCATACCTCTTTAACTTATAAAAATAAGGCAAACCGAAAGAGAATGACTTAGCGTTTTTTTTTAAAACATTTCTACGAGTTGCAACATTGGTATTAAAAACCAGTAGACCAATGAGAATTTTTTAAATCGATTTTGAATAAGTGTGGGATTACGTCCTTCGCGTTGTTTCTTACTCTACTTTATCGACAAAAGTTTGTTCATTACATGTGTTTACATCTAGTATATTATCTTATAGGAAACATATCTATATATTCTTGTTTTTGAGGTATTTATAATAGAAAAGCAATATAGTACTTTGTGATGCAGTCATTCATCTTGGGCCTCATTTGTTGACAATTAGTTTTTCATCATCTGGTCAAAATGAGTTAAGAGGTAATATCTGCATACCTAGTTTACAAAGTAATTGAATACTAACGATCATTTATTCATTATTACTTGTAGAGATTCAAACTTTTATGAGATGCGTCTTGGCAAATTCAAATGTAAGCTTTTATTTCACTTATTTTTTAAGCTTGAAATACTCATTCATATTTATATTTTATTAGGTTGTGTTTGCCTTCAAGAATCATGAGAGATATGGATTCCCTGAACTTGCTTTTAGCTTAGAATAACTATATTTAATATATTATATATTTCTGCCTATAAATTATATTAAATAACTTCGCATTTTTTTACTTTGAAATAAAAAATAAAAACCGATTTATTTGAAACAGAATATATTTTGAACCATTTTTGATATTTGCGAAAACGCATTTTTAAATCCCTGATTTTTTTTTCTGACCAGAACTATCGCAAAAAATGTGCAGATCCATAAAAGGAAAAAAGCGGCACATCAAATATTACAGTCCTTTTGGGAATATGATTACACAAGAAATATCTCTGGTGGTGTTGTTCTCTCAAAGACTATGCCTTTTTGTTGCTATGTTTTCAAAAGTGGCTTTTCAAAGTAGGCAAGCTAAGGAGGAAAAATTAGAAATTATATTCTTGATTGAATAGAATCTTGGTATTATAATGCCTTTTGGGATGCTTCTGAAGATTTTTTTAGCTATCACAGTAGATAAAAATATAGCGAGCCCATTGAACTTTGTAAAAGTCTTATGGCTATAAGCTTTTACAAGAAACATTATATTCAAGCAGTAATTTATTAGAATTTAACTCGATTTTAAAATATTTGAATCTTATTAATCAAGCACATTTATTCTTATCCACAATAGAAAAAATCAAAGCGAATTTATGTAATCGAAATGCTCAAGCTATTCAGCATCAAAAACAACACCAAAAAAAAATAATAAAATTGAAAATTAAGTATCGAGAAACAACCATCTCTTTTGTTTTGGTATCAGGATACATTCTGTGTATACACTTTTAAAATGTACCAAACAATATACATAACATAATTTCTTATGAATACTGGGAATTAAAGGAATTAAAGCTATAGAACTGACTTTAGCTCATTTGTGTCTCCTCCTCTTTCCCTTCAAATTTTGAACTATACACTTTCTCTTTTTAAACATCAAAAAAATCGCTCAAATCAAGACGTCATATGTAAATAGGGCTATGGCAGCTCGCCCTCTTCCATGTCTATTAGCCTTCGTTTAGGCGTAGTAGTTGAATTAACATCCTCATCATCGTCTACGATGAAGATGAAGCCATTGTCTTCCATGGTATCAACAGATCGTTTTCTGCTCTTTCCAATCAAAGAAACCCGTAGTGGTTCGTCATGATCGTCTTCGCTTGCCAATTTGTCGCTGAATCCAGATTTGTACCATTTGGCATAGGTGCCTTCTGCTTTTTTTACTTTCCGTGCATCGAACAGACTGATATTTATCGGAGCGTCATTTTCAGCTGGCGGATCACTTACATAGTCTTCAAGCCATTCCCATGGCTTTGAGTGCTCCATGCAGTTCTCCAAGTGTTGTTGTTGTTGTTGTGGCGTGATATTTGATGATTGCGATCCAAGTAATGAAGATGCTAGGCGTGTGCTGGTGATATATATATTATGTGTCAAGAATGGTAAGATGCGTTTAACTCGGCTGAGGAACATGGATGGAAGAAATGCAAGCTCCCCGTTCATGGACTAACAAACACACGGATTAGATTACATTTTTATAACAAAACATTGAGCAGTTTTTGAACACTTACCGAAAGGTGTAAAAGGTTCGGTTTTCGTAACTCTCTTGGGACCTCTAGTACAGTATGGATTATAAATGAGATATAGCTCAATAAGACCTATTATGTTTTCCTTACCATCGATTAACAGAGAGACTAAATCAAGGACAAATTCAAAGAACTTTTCTTGACTACCGTTGCCATGAACAAGTGGGTTCTAAAGAGTCAAGCCAATAAAGAGTGTTATTTTCACAGAAAAATGCAGGTATATGTATATGTAGCTTACCCCCAGCAAAGAAACCAAGACTTTAACCCATTCTAAAATATCACACTCTTCTGCCTTGGGGTGTTCCCAAATCAAAGCAGCAAATGGAACAACGAGCTTCAGACGAACAAGCAAGCTGGTAAGGTCAAAATTAAATTAGTACTATAATACAATCTAAGTTTTCCTGTCAATATAGAACGTACCTTGTCCGTATATCTTGTAGCATTACATCTATCCCTTGGGTATCCCGAGAATTTCCTGGGATCCCATCGTTCATTAATAGAGCAATTGCCATATCCTACACAAGCAAGTCTATGTTAATAAAACATTCGTTCAAGCTTTCTTTTCTTTTCTTTTCCTTCCTATTTTTCTCTTAATTAAATATATATATATATATACTT
Organism: Phycomyces blakesleeanus NRRL 1555(-); assembly: GCF_001638985.1. Classification (NCBI taxonomy): domain Eukaryota; kingdom Fungi; phylum Mucoromycota; class Mucoromycetes; order Mucorales; family Phycomycetaceae; genus Phycomyces; species Phycomyces blakesleeanus. Next base: position 201,722 of record NW_017265149.1, read on the forward strand.
ACCACATTATTCTTTACAAGGCTCATAGCTCGAATAGCGTTATTGTATGACACCTGTGCTCCTTCCATAACTTTATAAACGTCTGCACCATCCTTATACCGTTTGATTTGTACGTGAAGGGTTTTCAAAAGCTCGATTTTTTTTGAGGAAGTCCACACATCTTCAGCAATCATGTGTTGCATGATATTTAAAAAGGCATGGCTACGACGAGAGAATTTTGCAGACTCAAAACTGGTCGGAATACAACCTTCTGTTGTCAGAAGCAGTACATTTTCCGGAAATGTAGTTGCTCCACAACCTTCTAGCAGACGAACACCATGGGATAGGAGTTCCGAGAGGACTGGCTCGCGTATTCCATTCAACATGTTTTTAAGAAAAGTAAAACGTCGTTGACTTTTCTGTGACTTTTTGTCGTTACTATCGTCTGAGAGTGCCATGTTGAAGGAGAAGTCGACAAACAAAACAAGTTCTTCGTTTGTACTTGTCGGTGTACTACGTAAAATAGAATCCATACCAGGCGTGGTAGCTAAGTTTGTAGTACTATCGTCTCCGAGAATATGAGGATTGTTGGGGTTAGAGGAACTACCATCAGAGAGTAGAATATTGTCCAGTAAAAGATTGACTTGAACACGACACAGTTCTTCATTCCACTGGCTCACATTCATAAATATGTGACTAAGTTTCTCAACAAAGCTAGGAGCCAAATCGTGTGCCATTCCTTGCCGTTCAAAGCATGGGTTTCCACCAATTAGCTCATCCACAATGGAAAGCATCTTCTTTTTCGTTTTTCTTTCGTTTGCGCCCCCGACGTCTTGTGTCGCAAACCGCTGATAGACACCATCCAGATCACGAATGCAAGCTTGTCTGAAGCGCTCTACCTTTAACATATCTGCCCTTAACATGACCAGCTCTCGTAAAAGTGTGCTACTCAATGGTAAGTTGGCACCGATAATGACAAGATATTCCATTAGACCAAAAAGTGGTTCTATTTTGTCCAGTCCACTTGTAAGGTAGGTTTGTCGCGATGTCTCTAACCGAAATATATCCTCAATCCGCAATATCCAAGGTTGTGAGGTATTGATAGCATCTTCAAAGTTAGGTTTGCATTGTTCCCGTACAACCAAGAGTCGGACAAGTGCAACAAGATTTTTGCTAAATTGTAGCACTCTATGTTCAGCTGCATCTGTGCCATTTGCCTGTTGTGTTTCTTGACTGATGTGTCTGAACCACGGAATAGCGAAATCTTTGAGAACAATTTCTAGACTCACGCAACCATGTACAACAAGAAGGGTAATAAATAAAGGAACCCATGAGTATTCCTGATTCATCTCATCAATTAGAATCGTTCCATTCATAGTTGTCGGGCTGCATTGTCGAGAAAGCCAGCCAGCAATGGCTTCATCAAGTTCTCCAGTAATTGTAGCTTGATTGGATATTTCTTCCATAAGACTGGCAAATGCAGAAACAATTTGGTAAAACTCAAAAGAGCGTGCAAAAGAGTCTTGTGTCTCTTTCGCTGGTACTTTTGATGTCGCCAACTCTATCCGTCGTACTGCTCCAACTGGACTCATGACCTCGACGATACCTTGAAGAATGATACCAATCCAGCCTGCTGTACCTTGGTAGCGTACACACAGAGAGTCTGTGACACTCTGAATATTTGAAGGTGAGTGATCTTGGATAATTTGTCCAAGTTCTGCAGTGATCGGTAATGGATTACTACGATGCCGTGACATAAACTTTGGCTATATATAAAAATATAAAAATGGTCAAGTTAAATACAGATATTTGAAAATAAAAGTAATTTTTTTCTATCTTACCTTGGCTTGTAGATCATGTTGCAATTGTGCACGCCTTTCATCTGATATCCGATATCCTTCCTGTACAAGTTGGACAATATACATCATAATGCAGCGTTCGCGAATGCCACGAGCTTGAAGATCTTGATGCTAAAACATAATTAATACAATGAAATATTATCGAATCACCTATTTGGATTTCTGGCTGCTAAAATACCTTTTCCCACAGTGCCTCTGCTACTTGGTTACTATAATTCGTGAGTTTCCATATGCTGGCATATTTACGAAGGGAGTCTATAATATATAGGTACAATGCGCGCTCATTTGTCTTTTTGAGCACCCATAGCGCAATCTGGACGATGTTGGTGTAGTCCTTTGCGTGTTCAAGGATTTTGATGATTGTTATATACTGTCTTGTATTTAAAAGGCATGATCCTGGAGTAGTCATTACTCTCCAGTTGTCTTCGCCGATTCTTGTTTTTTTGTTAGAAAAAAGGTTAAAAAAAGTTAGAAGCTACCATTATTATGTGGTCCTGTAATACATACTGTACACTTTTTACTACAAAGCGCATAACTTGATCTACCATCCAATCGCAAAATAATTGAACGACGTATCGTGTTGAGTTTTGCATTGTTTGTGCTATTTCTTGAATATATTTATCCAAAAGGGTAATATCAAATGAGGCGATACTGTCGCTTGGCTCGGGACTGGTCATCTCCCGAGAGTTTTCTCCAAAAAGAAAGGACTCATTTTCCATGTTTCCTGTCATGGACAACTTGGCCAAACGCTTCATATGGCTCAAATCCTCTTTCTCCTGGTAATCGCCATTAACATTTCGTACGCCATATATTGCAACCCTTCTCTGGTGAACAAGACCAGCTGGTGGAGGTGTAAGAAGAGGGAAAGAGGCAAGGTAATGTAGGCTCTGTCGTATAGATCGTTTGTGGCGTTGACTGGGCTCAAGCTCTCCGCGAGCAATAAGACGCAGCAAGTATTTTTGGTATGAGAATAGCTGGAGTCTGATTAAAGTACTAAATAATAATATTATAGGAGTATTTTCTTATAGAAATATAACGACTGTTAGTTGATTTGTATATCTATGCTATTCTTAATGACCTACTCTCAAAGGTGGGATCGTTATTTGCGTTAATTTCGTCACTATTCTGGATCTCTGTTTCGTCTGAAAGTGATTCTTCGTCTAAAAATCGTATGAATGAATCTTGGAGCATCGTCTTGCGTTCGGTTGTTTTTGAAGAGTCTCTCCAATGTAATAAAATAGACGCAATTAAATAAGGACGCCAGTCTCCGTATCGAGCATCACTTGTTGCCCACTGACACATTGTTTTGATAATATGAACAAATGCTTGCTGGTCAACATCACCGGTTCCAAATATTGCTTTTGCAGCCGATTTTGCAGTTTTCCCATTTACTGACATCCACCCATTTTGGTCGATCAGAAGCCCTGAATGACTGCCAACGTGTCTTCCAATGTTGTCCAATACATGTACAACATGTTCTCCATCCCGCACTTCTTCCGTCAGATTTTGAGCTGTCGTCTTTTTATCTTCTCGTGAGTTTCCATCTTGCTTTATCTTATTTTCTTCGGCAGTTCCACAGAATACTTCGTTTCGTGCTTTCACAATATTCCAATATTTTTTCATTGTATTACAAACATCAGGTATAGTTTGGAGAGCACTCTCACTATTATCTTCTCCTAAGATAGCATCAAATACATCTCTATATTGATGATACAACTTTGGAATAACAAATACATCTGGTGTAGATAGAAACAAAGACTATAGTGCAAAATTCACAATTATTATTTTCTTACGATTTAATATATATATATATAAAGTAATATTTTATATATAAGAATAAAAATAATAATAATAATAAAAATACCTGCAACATTTGCTTGATTTCTTTTTGAAGTCCACAGTAGATCCAGTACGATTTGTCTCCGTGTATCTGAGCTGTGTGGCTCAGGAGCTTGAGGCAAAATTGTCAAGACTGATACTTGTAAAAAAAAATTAAAGAAATTAAACCAAACTTACTGCATTGTAGGTTTTTATCAGCGTCTCAATAAGTAGCTTCATTAACGTTCTGTTCCGTCTATACTCGTCTACATAGTCCTGTACTAGACCAGTCAATATAAGCCACATCACTTCAAATGATCCACTGGCGAGTAATGTGTCAAGAGAGGATCTCAAGAAAGTTCGTTGATCTAATAAACCTTCGCAATATTGCCATCTTGTTAATCGTGTACTGTACAACCAGCGCTGTTCAAATCGTGCACGGTTTTCGGGTGATGCCCAGGGCTTTGTTGAGCCGTCATAATGGTTTGATGTATTGTTGTGTCCTTTATGACCACGCGAGTTTGTATTATTGTGATGAGACGCTGTATTTGTTGCCGTAAGTTCACCCAATTGCTTCTTCAAATGGCTAATAACAATAATAGTCCACTGGTTGGCTTGGGAAACCGGTGGGTTTGTGTTATTTGCATTACGCTGGGTCTAAACAGCCCACAAAGATCTGCAGGTTAGAAAGAAATAAAGAAGAAAATAATAACAAAATAGTTACAAGTTCATTTACCATTTCAGAGAGACCGACAATCTTAATATACCAGGACGCTCGCAAGAATGGCACCTGTCTTAAAGCTAATGTCTCTAATAGCTTTTCTCCTTTGAATCCATGCGGGACGTTGCGAGCTAGTTTGCGCAAAGGTACAGTTCCGCCCGCTAGATCTTGCATCCATTGGTCTTTTTTATTGTCCCCCAGAGTGGATCGCAATGGGGGCTTAAAGGAAGTATTTCTATTAGATCAAATCGTATATTAGTCGATAATAAACCAGATGGATTATCATAAAAATAAAATATACACACCCTGTCACCTTGGCTGCTTTTCGTTTCCTTTTAAGTACATCAACCATAAAGCTTCCAAGCTCATTCATTAAACGTTGGTCGTCTTGAAGTTTACCGTACACAATATCATGTGCACAGGTGTGTTCGTTCTAAATGTTGTGTGTGTATGCGTGTGTAAATACATATATTGCATTTAAGCATGCCTTGATAAATTCGAGTAACCTTTCTTTGGCGATCTATAATGGTAACTTACAGAGACTATGGGACGATCATTAAAACCATTTCGCATGTTGGATTCTGTCAAAACATCCTCGTCTTGAGACGAGCGTTGGGGAAATATTCCGGGATAACCTAGTTGGGTCATTGTTTTTGATAACGGTTGTAATCGTGGGGGTGGTTTTAAAGTATATTTCTTAAGTTGTGTATTGTGGGTGACATGTTTGGCCATGTTAGGGGAGGGATGGCCAGGTGAGGATGAGCTGGAATAAGGTGAGGCCATTGAAGATGCATTGTTGTAAGAGGCCGATGAGGCTGATGAGTGACCAATTCCCTGAGCATTATTTTGAGGATTGAAAGGTATGTTGAGGTTGTGCTTGACGGAATTGATGGGCTGATTCGATTGATTGTATCGCGCGTAGGGTGCTACAGAGTGATAATTATTATTATTATTATCATTATTATCATTATTACATTTTAGTATTCCTCGAGCTTGGTTTATTTTAAAAAAAAAAAAAAAAAACAAAAAGTGGTTGATACCTTGATGTCTGCCTGACATCCTGAGGGTATCTAAACTACTCAGGAATATTGGAGGAGCCAAGTAGCCGTGACAAGCAAAAAAGAGAGAAGAAGAGGAATTAGAATAGGAAAGAGAACAAGGGCAGCACAACCGGGAATTCCTATGCCCGCCACAAGGTTGTGGACTGCCAACTTGACCCAATGGCCGAAAAAAAAAACATAGCCACTCGAATTCCCATTTTATTTTTTATCTTTCATTTTATGTACAAACACACACACGCATATATATATATCAACATTCTATACAAATAGTTATCTCGTATGATCTTTGGTTTCTTTATTAAAACAATGATATTAAAATTGTCTCTAAGGAAGTACGCATTAAAGTTCCACTTTGAATCGAATACACACACGCACAAAAACCAGAACATGGGTTTTGTGGCTATTCTTATAAAACGAGTTTCTTCTTTCTTTTAATTTATAATAATTCTGTTTTTGTAAACATTTGCGTTCTCTTAACACCTAAAATAGCAAAACTTGTATCTTGTACATAGTTTTGCATTCAAAAACGTGATCCATAACTCCAAAACAACGACATCATGATGGTATTCATATCGAAATTATATACATAAAATCAAGAGGTTCAGGACGTAATAATCTGCCCACCACTATATTCGCAAAACTTGATGGGAACTTGCTACAAGTCCACACCCTCTCTATTTTTGAGAAGTAGACTCTAAAAAAGAAGCTTTGATTTTCTCATTTTTGAACTGGAAACTCTATATTTGCGTTAACGCGTATTAATGCGCAATATGTATGCTATAGTTTGCGTTGATCCTACCAAATATGTCTTTACAATACACAGACTACACGTTTAATCGAACCTTGTGATACCTAATCTCCTTTTTTCTTCTTCTTCTCCCTCTTATAGGACTCACGGTACCAATTTGCGGTTTTATATTTTCTTGTGGGTTCACAAACTCCAGTTTTCGAGTTTGTCATTGGTCAATTTGCGCTTTTTTTTATTCTCAATCTACGGGTTTGTAAGATCCTGATTAGCTTTATTTTTTTTTAACTTACATTCTATTAAAGTATTTTGACTAAAATGTGATTTATATATTTTTGTATGGAGCTGTGACAGGCTCAGATTTATTAAAGTTCTCTGAATGAGTAGGGCAAAAGAGAAAATTACAACATTTGTTTTGAGGGTTTATGGGGGTAAATGTGATTTATATATGATCCTCGTTTAAATATTTTTTCAAAATTATGATAAGAATGTCTAACAAAGCCTTTTAGGTAATTAAAATTAATCGCGCTATAAGCTTTTACGATCCTGCTATTCAAATCATCGGTGTTTCCAAACTACTTCTTTACTTGTAACTATAGCCCAAAACTTCTCCATGTGGTTAAGTTTTGGGAAGTAAGGGGGAAGGTATACACATTTATGACCTTTAGACTCAATCGTTTTATTGATGCTGTCATCTTTTTTTTACCGTGAATAGGAGAGTTATCCATGACAAGATAAAGCCCTTTTATTTCAGGATAGTTTTCCATTTGATTTAGAGTCCACCTAATAAAATTATGTCAACGACTAGTATTAGCCCCACCAAAAGAAAACTTTTTTTAATCCAGTTGACTTTCTTTTTGCGATTTCTTACCGCCTTTATTTTCTTAGGAGGCAGTAGGATTTGTATCTCAATATTGACCACTCTCATTGCATAAATGGCTCCAAGAATGGTATGACTGATTGTTTTTGTCAAGGGCGTAACAATAGCAGCAAATCTTCCTTTAACTGACCATGTTGTAAGTAGCCTCGTTTTTATATAGTAGGCATCTTTACCGATGAAAATGCAATCATGATAACGTAAATTGGTGCCTTTGACTACTTTTCATCCTACTTACGACGTATTCAAAGCTTATAAGGATTTTTTTTTGAGCTTTAGGGTAGTGGGTCATTTTTTTTATTGAAAGGTTACCCTCCTTAGAAATAAACTCTCCAATATCTGTTTATTTTAGACTAAACTTTTGGAATTTTTCAGATAAGCTACCTATAGCATCTTTTATATGTGTCTGGCGAAACTCGTCAACGTAGCTTATTAAATACTTTTTATGTTCGTCTTGAAGCTGGCTAGGCTTTAACCTAACTTTTTTGTATTTTTCTCGTATATATATATATCCCATTCAGGATATTTTTTAATTATATTTTCCAATTGTCGCCTAGTATGTTCGTTTATTCCTGCCCCTTTAATATATTTTGCGGCTTTACGAAGCTCTGCCTTAATATAATACAAAAATAAAGTTTTTTGTTCAACTGAATGTGCCTTATATTTATGCTTTGTAGTACGGTGAAACACACTACACGGCGCACAATTCGAGGATTATGTTAGGTTTTTTTGGACGAATTAAAATAGTAGTTTAAAAAGTTTGCTTACTTATTTTAGATAAAATAAGAATAAAAATGGAAATAAAAAAAATGGAATGAATATATTAAATAATTGCTACATTTACCTGTGCGTGTATTAAAGATTTATATCAATAACACACATTGATTATAATTATTCTGAAGATGAAGGGCGCTGGAACGGGGACAGGCGAGTGCCATTGTTTTTTGCGACGTATAAGAAAATATCAAGAATGTTTTTCTGCGGCCATCACATCCTAATTCCAAATAACATTGAAAACGCTTTCCTTGCACTGCAATACTGCTGTTATCCCATGGTCCAAGACCCAAACTTGACATCTGTCTTCAATTTCATTTAAGAATCTGACGACTTTTTTTTGGGTGGCATTATAATTGCTTTTCTTTGAGACTCGTGAGAACAGAAATGATATTGAATAACCATCAGAATATACAGCGTTCCTAATATTAATCGTTTAATCTTGAAACAATATTAAATGACATTGTTAATGATTTACTTGAATATCTTTCTACCAATAGAAATACTCTCCCTGGCTCTAAATCCAATCTTGGAGAAATCGAAAAGCTTGTAATAAAAATCAGACAACATTTCCTCGTTCTTAGAGCTTTTAGGATAGTCTTCAATCCCAGATTCTTTCGCTAATCTCCAAAACGTTTGAGCATCAATTTGAACCGATCTTCTTTGAAACGAATAAACAGGTAGAAGAGAGAAAAGTGCTATCCGCGTTTATCGGTATACTTGACAGTACAAAAAGGACTATCTTTTATCCTTGCCTCTACGGTATTGACAAAGTTTGAAACTGTCGTCTTATGCGTTTGAATCTTTTGGATTTTCTTTCCCAATATCAGAGGTTGATTGCTGTTGATAGATATAAGGACATGTTCTCGAAAAGAATTGGATTGGTTTCTGTTTAACGACGCAGCAAAAGGAAATTATTTGAGTTTGCGATAGACGTATGCTTTAGAAGCGACAGTTTCCGGTAGTTCTTCCGTGATAAGAGCCTTTTTTTAAAAAAAACTTTTGTTTGAAGAAAGTGAAGTCATTTGAAATAAGTATGAGGCTGTGCATACAAGGTATTGGGTTTAGAGTCTATTGGCTGATAGCGAGACCACAACGTATTGATGTTTCTGGTAATTTCCTTGAGAGCATTTCTCTTTTCAATAAATGACAGTCATGGCGATTCTTTCTTTAGTTTTTGGCTGTAAATATAATAAGCAAGTGACTTTTTTTTTGGCTCACTGTTAACCCTCGACAATAAAATCCAAAGGACTTTCAGGCTAGGGTGTCCAGAAAATAACGTAAGCTTCTTTTCATCAGCCATGTATACGTTCGATACTTACTATTTAAAACCTCCTTTTCTTTTGCTGAATTCTCGGAGGAGTCATCTTAATATTTGCGTTTCATGTCTTTGTTACAAGCTTTGAAAAGAAATTCTGGTTTCCAGTAAACGATACAAAAAAGAAGAGAAAGGTTAAAGGACAACATTTCGCATTTTAATTAATTATGATGATGGTCTCTTCAATTAAAATTCTGAGATACTAATATATTGTCAAAGTTAATCGTGATACCATTGATATAAAACTTTATTATAAAAACAATAGACCCACCTAATACGGTGTGAGCAGAAGTTCAATAAAAAACTAGCAAAGCTTACCAGATATTTAATCGGTGGTTTGAAAATAAAACAAAGTATAAAGTAAAGAAGATCAATGAAGAAGATCAAAGTGTTTGTTGTGCGAATTTATAGGAAACAGACATTTGGAAATTGAAATTGAAACAATCGTAAATACTAGCGACTGTGCATTTTGAAAAAAAAAGTCTTTTTTTTATTTATTTCTTATATGTCCTTTATATGAAGGGAAATTGATGTACTCCTTGCATGATTTTCTACAAGAAAAAAAATAAATAAGTGCTTGGCACATCACACCCACTGAGGTTTCTCCTAAATATGGAAATTTCTTGTCGAAACCAAATTTTCTATTGGCTTAGAGTATGAATTGAGATTAAACATGAAAAGCTTCAGATTTGGGGGGGCAAAATGATGAGACATATGCCAGAAAAGGATGAAATAATATTTTCGTGTACCATAAATAAAATTCAGATGATATAAATGTATGAAATGGGGGGGGGGGGGGGGGGGGGGGGAAAAAAACCAAAAATTTGGAAAAAAAAAAATTTTTTTGGAAAAAATTTTTTGGAAAAAAAAATTTTTTCCCAAAACATTTTCCCCATTTGGGTTTTTTTCCCCGGGCTTTAAAAACCCCCAACGGGGGGCCAAAAAAAAAGGGTTTAAAAAAATTTTTTTTTTTTTTTTGGGGGAAAAAAAAAAAAAAAAAAAGGGG